>NW_019396311.1:256094-260050 GCF_000591075.1 Eurytemora carolleeae | reverse complement strand
ACTGTATCAGGTATCTATCTATCTACTTATCTTCCCCCGTGCTTAAACTGTATCAGGTATCTATCTATCTACTTATCTTCCCCGTGCTTAAACTGCATCAGGTATCTATCTATCTATTTATCTTCCCCCGTGCTTAAACTGTATCAGGTATCTATCTATCCACTTATCTTCCCCCGTGCTTAAACTGTATCAGGTATCTATCTATCTACTTATCTTCTACTTTTATTTTTTAATTGATAAACAAGTCGACAATTTTATTAAGGAAATAGTATTATGTAGTTTACTATTCTTTTACCAAAGCCAAGATCATACCTGCTTTTATTACAATCCGAATATACGCAGATATAAAATAAAATTAGTTTGACAGGGTTAACTTTTTCCATCTAATTTAGCCCAAGTTTTCAATTCAATTATAGATTTTCTAGGTCAACCTACTCTCATCCGAGGACATTAAAATACTTTATATAACAGGCCTTCAAGGCTAGGACAGACTTGGGAAGTTTCCGCTTGGGAATTTGCACTTTTGGGAAGTTGCCACTTGGAAAAATACCCTTTGGAAGTTGCCACGTGTGAAAATGCCCTTGGGAAAGTCCATCTTATTACCACTTTCTTGAAAATCAACGGTGAAAGTGAAATTGGTTTTTGTACACTGAACAATAGTATAGTGCTTCATGTTCTTGGGGCTTATAAAAGTCATAATTTGAGTCTTACAGTCGTCTTTCATTCCACAGTTCTATGGGTCTATCTGTACTTCTTATTTGTGCAGGTGCTATGTTTGTGGTGGTAATTCTGGGATGTCCTGTAAGGGCCCCGAGATGGATAAGGTAATTGTTTTAATATAAATCTTGGTTTCAAGGGATTTCAGAAATGAATCATGAGTCTTTGTCACAAACCCAAACTTTCCGTTCTTCATATCTTTGCACCTCGATGGTGTAAACGAAGATTAATTGTTCTAAAAGATCTCATAGTTTGAAATATCAAAGGTCTATAACATTGAATTGCAAAGATATAGGGATTTAAACATCAGTTTTTATGGAAAAGACTCAATTCCTTTTAAAACGACTGAACCCATTGGACAAACATTTTTTTGTGGGACCAATCATAAATCCAGAGAGGTGTACAATTTTTGGTGAGAATTTAATGATAATTAGAAGATTTTTCAAATCAATTCAAATCATTTCTTTCTCAAGAAAAACAATATTTATGAATTTACAATATATAAAATAATATTTTCCATACCAAGCGGACTCAATAGCCTGGAGCTGTTTATAGCTGTGGCCCCCTGTTAACCAAATTATTTCATTGATTTATAAAAAAATCAAAAATCAAAACATACAAAAGAAATAAGGAGAAAAAAATGTGCAGCATAAATCAAAGGTGGGGAATGGAGACAGAGAGGGATTCATAACGTAAACAGAGAGTAATTAATATATTTGACCTGCCTTCTCGGTGAAACACGCACCCCACAACCCCAATCCCCTCAAATCTATTTTTTTTTAATTTTTAAAATAAAAAAGATAAGATTCATGCACTTGCAGATGACTTTAAAGAATGTCTGAGGTTTAGTGATTTTATAATTAAGACATCTAATTATGCTTGTACCAAAATGGTTGAATAAATTAATTTAATCAAAAGAATGGTAAGATTTCAATTAAAACGCTGCGACTAACTTATTTTATGCATAGCGGATTTGCAACAAGAAAAATACCATAAACTCCGTTAGAAAAGCTATTTGAAATAATAAGATTTGTTCGATATTTTATTTTATTTACTAAGATTCTCTTAGTAATTTTGAACAAAACTTTCAGAAAAGAAAATGTTCGTTATTCCGACATTTAAAGCATTTAAAATGTGCAACTGTGTCTTTCATATATTTAAAATCAAATAGGTTGTGTACAACTAAACCAGATAAAAAAATGTGCAATTGTGCCCTTGTTCATATATTTAAAATCAAATAGATTATTCAACTAAGCCAGTTAAAAAAATGTGCAATTGTGCTCTTGTTCACATATTTAAAATCAAATAGATTGTACAACTAAGCCAGATAAAAAATAATGTACAATTTTGCTCTTGTTTACATATTTAAAATCAAATAGATTCTTCAACTAAACCAGTTAAAAAATGTGTAATTGTGCTCTTGTTCACATATTTAAAATCAAATAGATTGTTCAACTAAGTCAGTTGAAAAAATGTGCAATTGCGCTCTTGTTCACATATTCAAAATCAAATAGATTGTTCAACCAAGCCAGTTAAAAAAATTTGCAATTGTGCTCTTGTTCACATATTTAAAATCAAATAGATTGTTTAACTAAGTCAGTTAAAAAAATGTGCAATTGTGCTTTTGTTCACATATTTAGAATTAAATAGATTGTTCAACTAAGTCAGTTAAAAATATGTGCAATTGTGCTCTTGTTTACATATTTAAAATCTAATAGATTGTACAACCAAGCCAGTTAAAAAAATTTGCAATTGTGCTCTTGTTCACATATTTAAAATCAAATAGATTGTACAACTAAGCCAGATAAAAAAATGTACCCTTGTGCTCTTGTATACATATTTAGAATTAAATAGATTGTTCAACTAAGCCAGTTAAAAAAATGTACAATTGTGCTCTTGTTCACATATTTAAAATCAAATAGATTGTACTACTGAGCCAGATAAAAAAAATGTGCAATTGTGCTCTTGTTCACATATTTAAAATCAAATAGATTGTACAACTAAGTCAGTTAAAAAAATGTGCAATTGTGCTCTTGTTCACATATTTAAAATCAAATAGATTGTTCAACTAAGTCAGTTAAAAAAATGTGCAATTGTGCCCTTGTTCACATATTTAAAATCAAATAGATTGTTCAACTAAGCCAGTTAAAAAAATGTGCAATTGTGCTCTTGTTCACATATTTAAAATCAAATAGATTGTACAACTAAGTCAGTTAAAAAAATGTACCCTTGTGCTCTTGTTCACATATTTAAAATTAAATAGATTGTTCAACTAAGTCAGTTAAAAAATGTGCAATTGTGCTCTTGTTCACATATTTAAAATAAAATAGATTGTTCAACTATGCCAGATAAAAAATGTGCAATTGTGCTCTTGTTCACATATTTAAAATCTAATAGATTGTTCAACTAAGCCAGTTAAAAAAATGTGCAATCGTGCTCTTGTTCACATATTTAAAATCAAATAGATTGTTCAACTAAGTCAGTTAAAAAAATGTGCAATTGTGCTCTTGTTCACATATTTAAAATCAAATAGATTGTTCAACTAAGCCAGTTAAAAAAATGTGCAATTGTGCCCTTGTTTACATATTTAAAATCAAATAGATTATACAACTAAGCCAGTTTTTAAAAAGTCTTTGTCGGAGTTTATATTTGAATAACAAATATTGAAATTGTACGTTTAAACCCGATTAAAATACGAGATTCCATCCCTGAATTAAAAAAAAATGTTGAATTATGAATCATGAATGTTAGAATTAAATAGATTGTTCAACCAAGCCAGATTTTAAAAAGTCTTAAAGAAAGAATTTGTTGAAGTTTATATTTCAATGATAAAATATTGACATTGTGCTTTAATTCATATGTACGTTAACACCGGATTAAAATACGAGATTCAATTCCTGATTTTAACAAAAAATGTTGTGTATTTATTTTAAACTTAAAAAACCAAGAAGTGGATTATGCCCTGAATAAAAGTTTTCAAACTAAAACACAAAATTTCGTGACATTAATATAATTGCATGGTATTTACTAAAGTGAGGAGGGGAGGGAAGAGTTCAAACAGAGTTGAAGTTGCGCAATGTTCCGAAGTTTGTATTTGAATGCAATTTTAAAACTTTTATAACTTAATAGCAGTTGCTTGAATTGGTCTTGAAAAAGTTACTGTAAACATAATTAACTTGTTTATATAAATAATTTATTGTAAACATAATTAACTTGTTTATATAATTAATTTATTGTAA
>NW_019396311.1:200122-255715 GCF_000591075.1 Eurytemora carolleeae | reverse complement strand
TGTTCATATTCATGTCAACACGATTCACAACGATACCCTAATCAATAATAATAATATAAACCTTTATCTAATAAAAAATCTGAAAGATATTGTATTTTCTAGTCTGAAATGTATAATTAATTCCGAAAATATTTTTGTAGCAGAAATTCGTAAGTCACTTTTATAAAAAATTTTGATAGAAAAAATCCATTTTCAAAGATAATTCTCATTCATTCTGGGCAACCCTGTTCATAAAACAAATCTATAAAGAAACCAGTTTCAGCTTTAGTAGAGAACATTTATAATTGAAGAAGAAGCCATATTTATCAATGAAATAAAACATGATTTATTCCGTTCATAATTTCAGAAATAAAAACAATTTGTTTAATCTTTAATATTCTGCAGTTTTCCTATATTCTGTTCTATCCTGTACTACCCTGCTCTATCCTGTTCTATCCTATTATATCCTGTTTTATCCTTTTTGTTCTGTGCTTTCCTGTTCTATCCTGTTTTATCCTGTTCCTTTATGTACTTCCTGTGCTATTATGTACTTTCCTTTTAACTATCCTTTTCTATCCGGTTTTATCCTATTCGACTCTGTACTTTTATGTACTATCCTGTTCTATTCTGTACTTTCCTGTTCTATCCTGTTCTATCTGTCTATCCTGTTCTATTCTGTACTTTCCTGTTCTATCCTGTTCTATCTGTCAATCTGTCAATCTGTCTATATGTCTATCTGTCTATATGTCTATCTGTCTACCTGTCTATCTGTCTATCTATCTATCCACCCATCTATCTATCTATCTCTATCTATCTATCTATCTATCTATCTATCTATCTATCTATCTATCTATCTATCTATCTATCTATCTATCTAGGTTAGTCTGCTAGGTATCCAGGATCCTGTACAAGAATGCAATGATCTCATTAACAACAGAGGATGTGTCAAACAATATGTCAATGGAGGTAATTTACTATTTTATTTATTCTAAAGTTGTTTTTATTTATTTAAAGGGTTTTACATTAAGGCTTAAGGTTTTCTTATTTATTTTACGTTTTTTTGTAATTTGATGGTTTACCTATTTATTTACAGTCTTTTTTTTAATTTCAAGAATGTTTTCTTACAAATTTCTTCAAGGTTTTTTTATTTATTTCAAGGTTTCCTTATTATGTCAAAGTTTTTTACTTAGTTCAAATTTATTATTTTAAGGGTTTTCTTATTTGATTTCAGTTTTTTAAAATTTGTTTTAAGGTTTCTTATTTATTTAAAGGTTTTCTTTTTTTATTTTAAGTTTTTTCTTTCTTTTTTTTCTTTACCAGAGCTGAAACTTTAGCATGGTGGACATCAAGATTAATGCTTGATCCTCTCGTTTTCTTAATATCGAGACTAACCTAATCTTGTACTTGTATCCTGAAAAGTGAATAAAATTCAACCAATCCGCGTCGCGTATATGAAGCCGATAAATTAAAAATTTTGCGCGCCATTTAAGATTATATACAGAAACGGAGACTCTTTAATTTTGAAAAGCCGGTTTTTAATTTTTCTCTACTGTACCCAAGAAAGAACGGGTTGAGAAGAAAATGTAAGGGGCTAGGATTAAATATCAGTGATGTTTATATATTTGGTATATTTGGTTTACTATCAACCTGGAATCCATTATCGATAAACAGGATCCAGGAAATCAGGAACTTCTCTTTCATAACAAAGCAATAAAGTTGACTGAAACAATTCAAAATAGTTTTTTTTTGAAATAATTCACGTTCAGTCTTATTTCGCAACCCTATTGCCATCTGTGCACGAACAAAACAACTGTAAGTTCACCTTTATGGGGTAATGAGTGCCCAAAAAAAATTCTTTGATAATTTTTCAGTGCAGCGAGGAACAATATAATGTATAAAACTTTGTTGTCAAAAATGCTAAGAAAATGGTGCAAAAACTAGGCACATTTTTAGAAAACCTCCTAATTGAGTGCAATGAGAGGTTTCGTGAATGTATACATTTTTCATTCAGATTTCTCCATACATTTTTCATTCAGATTTCTCCATACATTTTTCGTTCAGATTTCTCCATACATTTTTCATTCAGATTTCTCCATACATTTTTCCCCGGAAGCCGGCAAATTTGTACTAATTTCCCAACAAGTCTATGATATTAGGGAAAACAAATGGGAAAAATTTATTAGAAACTAATTTTTAAAGAATATATCTATTTTTTCGATCATCTATAAATAGAAGTGATACATGCCATAAAACTCCTCCCGCAAATCTTAAAATTAATGCCTACCACAGTCAAGCAAATTTAGAAAAGCGGAAAACGATGATTTTTTGTTTTATACTCTCTATAGTCTCTATCTCTTTCATAGTGAAGGGTAGTTTTCGTTAAATGCCACATTCAAATAATTGTAACAATGAGGGTTTTCAATCAGAATTCCGTTGTGCGGAATTGTGCGCAACTATTCTTGTATTGCGCAGAATTGTGAGGAATTGTGCGGAAATTACAGGGCCCACAATTGCGCACAAGTGAAATCCACTTGCGTTGGAAAAGAAGAGAAGAAAATTAATGCTTCAGTATGAAGAAACATGAGTAGTATGAAATGTTCATATTCATGTCATGTGAACAGAGAAAATAAAATGAATCCTTCCAATAGTATATGACGTCTATTACCATCTTTCTTTTCAGAAATGAAAAGAAATAATAAATTTTAAAAGATTTTTATTTTTAGAATAATTACAAATTAAAGATCAAATAAACGAAAACTAAGCGTATGCTGATTTTACCTTTCCTAACTTAACTTAAAACATAAACTTAAAACTTTCATTATCGACAAAATGGATTTTAACCATTCCAAATTGTTGTAATTAGAATAAAATATTGAGATAAAAACTTTGTAAAATTTTTTCATCTATTTTTCCTTGTTTTTGTCTTCCCTGAGATTTGAACTTGATAGTTTGTGTTCATATCTGCAGTATCAGTGGCATTAAAAATTCAGTAGAGTAGGTGGAGCCAATTCCTTCAATTTCTTTGCAATTTCTTCATCTTAATCTACACAAAATATAGACGCTTATCTAGTACGGGGACAGAATAGAGAACAACAGAAAAGATTCACAAAGGTACTCTTAAAAGCGTTGTTCTATCAAAGGGAGTGTTCGCGAAAAATGAAAGGGGGTATAGGCTTAATGCGATAAAAAAGCGCTTTTGATCACTACTAATCTTACTTCTATCTGTTGCGTCTTCAAAAAAATTTTCTTCTTTGTTTTTAAATGTAAACAAAAAGAACATATTCACATTTTAAATAGAAGATGGGCGCGAAGCGCCATAAAAGACTAGAAAGAAGGGCGCGAAGCGCCTTGAATTTCTAGTATATAAAATTGACGTAAGGCAAAGTTTAAGACCAAAGATCAAATACCTTATACCTTTTTAACAATCGAGAAACCAGCCTACGATTTTAATACGCCTTCAAAAACGGGTTTCAGTATTGCATATAAATAAATCTCAAAATGAATTCTCAAAAAAAATTCTGTCGTTATACTTTTTTCAAATTCTTTAAATATCCTTAGCAAATTTATATTTCTATTTTAGTAAAATAGAAATTTATGATTTACAGAAAATAATTGAAAATAAAGTTGTTGTTGCTTTCTAAACTGTTAAACCGACTCTTCAAAAATATTGTTAGACGTTCTCTGCAGTATCTTAGCAGAATAAATAAAATTGTATTTCTTGAAGCAAAATAATGAACAATTTCAGGAAAAACTGAAACCATTACTTGCAGAGGTCTGAGCAGCAATGTTTTACAGTTAAATTATTGTTTTCAAACCAAAATATTATTCTTTAAAAACATGAAAACCATCATGCAAAATTTTTTTTTAGTTGCAAGTAAAAAAATCTTTACATTTTGCTGTAAATCCTAAACTAACTTTTTTAAGAATTAACAATCTCATCATTGAAACTATCACTTTAACATTTTTCTACTTTTAGAAATAGTAATTTAAAGAATTTTTGCATAAGGGAGGACACAAGACGGTATTATTTTTTTTAAATAGCCCATAACCTTTTTTGCAGTTTAGGCTACATATCTAGAATTTAGTATTAACATTTTGAAAAGCTCTAGAAAAATTATAATAAAACAGGTTTCACATGTTGGTATTTAAACGGAAATTTGTCTGCTTAACATTTTCCAGATCCTTTCCGCTTTTTTAAAAACCACCCTGGGATCCAAACGATTAAACTTAGCGATCTGATTCTTTTAATGAGCTGTCAATGAAAAATTGGGCTGTGTATATAAATTTCAAGTTGCAACCCAATGCCTTTACTCTAAAACCCTTGTTTTTATGTAGATTCAGATTTAGTCCTAATTGTTAATCCCCTAACTAAATAATAACAACATAGCAGTAATAACCCTTGATTCTAGAATGTGTCACTTTGATAGATTAAAATTAGAGTCCTTTCAGTACTTCAGCCTTTCTAGAGAGGGGGGAGTACTTGCCGCTTGAAACATACGTCCGAGCCAAATTATTATAAAGATTATAAAGCTTTNTTACATAATAAGATAAGTTATTATATCACTTGCTAAGTGAAATGGGTCTGTTTACACTGCACATTTGCTGTTTATCATGTTTATTGGACTATCTAAAGTTAAAACTTGAGTCTGAAAGTCGACTTCCTATTTCTGGTTATTGCTGAATCCTTATCTTGTACTTTCTCAAGTCACCTTCCTAAATTCCAGAAAATTATATTTTTTACCTCGTGAGCTAAAAAAAAGCAAAAAAAGTGAGGTCCTATTAAATCATTTCGAATCTTAAAACGTTCATCAACATAAAAAAATTCTTTGCATTATTTGGCTTGGGAAGTTTCTCTAAACCAAGGTTTTTACAGCTGACAAGCGAAGCTCCTTCTCTCTCCCGACATGGAGACGATATTTTCCGTTCATTGGAGCTCATCGGTGTATCTAACCACAATAAACAACCTTGCTCTAAATACTCTGAGATCGCAACTTTAGTCTAAAATATTCTTCTAATCCCAGGATTTCTTGGCTTAAGCCGGTATCGCAAGGAGAAAGAACTAATGAATAAAATCAAAAACAAACACATAAGTTTCGCTTAAGGTATATGGTATGAGTTGAAAATGTACAAGAAGTACATTGTGTATAGAATGTATTTGGTGTTGGTCAGTTTGTTGTGGATCGGATACCTGATTAATGTGGCTCACAATGCATTCTCCTCCCCCTCGTTGAAAAAATGAAGTTAATGCGGATCGGATACAGCTGATGAAGGTGGCTCGCACTGCCTACTACTCCCTCCGTTGGGAAGATAAAGCTAATGTGGATCGGATACCTGATTAATGCGGCTCACAGTGCATCCCCCACTCGTTGAGAAGATAAAGTTAATGTGGCTCGGATACCTGATTTAGGTGGCTCGCACTGCATACTCCTCCCTCTTGTTGAGAAGTCTGCAGTTAGTTTCCCCTTTATACAATAGCATAGTTCTATACTATGAAATATTAAACTGTTTAAACATGGCATCAGCCACTTTATATACAGGGTGTCCCACGAAACATGACAATAGCAAGACGACTTGAAAGTCGTCTTTGATATTTGAATTTATTTGTAATATTTAGTCGTCAATCTTCTTTAACATGTATGATTCATGGATCAATTACCACATAATTCTCCTATCCCTGGCATTTCTAAAAAAATTTTCGGCGTTTTTTGTGCTTTCAATATTGTTTTGTTTTGTAATTATTATCTCTAGAATTTTACTTTTAATATTAGGTTAACAAATAAATGCAGCAAATTATATCAAAAATCAAGACGACACTCAATCGTCTTGCTACTGTCATGTTTCGTGGGAAACCCTGTATAATATTATACTATATTCAAGTTTATCTAAACAAACAACTTAGCTGTAACATAGTCTACATATATTCATTTACAAAGAGAGACTACCATATATGCTTAAAGGGACTGTCGACTAATTTCAACACAATAGTTTCAGTAGAAGTAAATATTTCCATTTACTGATAGCGCCGATATAAGGCATACTAGAGTGTCATGTCGGATTTACAACGGTACCTTTAATCATTAGAAGGTATCCTTGTTTTTCAATCTAAAAACTAGTCATTTCTAAGTTTGCTTTTTCTGTAAAAATTACTTTCGGGTTTGTGCAGCAGAGAAAAAAAAGGAACTGCTAAAATCTAAGACTTTTAAGTTTTAAAAGTCGTACTGATGTATCATTAGACATTTTATCATTTGGCATTTGATACAGTGAGAGTCATGAAACTAGGGACTGCTAGACTTATAGTTAAAATTTTAAATAGCCTAATATACAGACTCAATAAGCTAAATAATTTGATTGGCAATCTATCTGGTAAAACTATTTGCTTTACGTCAAGATCAACTACACATGAGATTGTTAACCTGTCGTCTTCCTATTCCACAGTTTTATGCTTTCCATTGTAAACTATATGATATTGAAATAGTTGATATTAAGTTTATTAAGATATTTGTGAACATGGAGTGTACTAGACAGAATAACAACTGCAGTAGAAACTATATATATATGTACCTTATGATCCAAGATATAGAAGTAAAAGAAATATTTTGAGTACTCGGCGTTGTCTGGAATTTCTTTAGTTTAGTTATTCGGCGTTGTCTGGAATTAAATTTAGTTTTGGAACTCGGCTTTGTAGCATTGATACTTATTGCAGGCTCATGAAAAAGGAATTGAGTTTTTGTCACAAACTCTACTTTTCTAATCTCTATATCTTTGCAACCCAATGTAGTATACCTTTGATATGTCAAACTATGAATTTTGTTAGACCAAATAATCTAAGTTTGAAATATCAAATGTTTACATAATAAGATTGTAAAGATATAGTGACTAGACAATTTGAGTTTGTGACAAAAACTCAGTTCCTTTTACGCCAATCAGAGAAATCTCTCAATTAGAATAATTAAACACAAGCTTAGCGACGAATATCACTCACTTATCACTCTATATCTCATCTTATCTGTGTATTGGAATGTCCGACTTACAACGGTACTGTACTGTACTGTACTGTACTGTACTGTACTGTACTGTACTGTACTGTACTGTACTGTACTGTACTGTACTGTACTGTACTGTACTGTACTATTTTACCGTACTGTACTGTACTTTCCTGTACTGTACTGTCCTGTCCTGTACTGTACTGTACTGTACTGTACTATACTGTACTGTACTGTACTGTACTGTACTGTACTGTACTGTACTGTACTGTACTGTACTGTACTGTACTGTACTGTACTGTACTGTACTGTACTGTATTGTACTGTACTGTACTGAACGTCCAATCTCAATTCAATTCAATATTTAGCTTGCTTTTATTAATTTTTTATTTACATTTTTTATAAATATTCTATCTTAAAAGTAAAAGTATGAAGCTGAATTAAATATTTAGATTCCAACTTGACAACAAAATTCCATTATGAATAAACCTCTCGAATAAAACTTTTTAAAAGAAGTAAAGTATTTGTTGAAATAAGAGGATAAATAAAATCCAGTAAAAATATTTTCAATGATTTATGCAAAGATGGCAATGCCCGATTTACATGGTACCCTTGAAAGCTTTGTCTGATCAAGTATGAATTAGATATCAATGTTTATGTTTCTTTAAACTATTTATTTTCGTTTGCAGTTTTTCTCCGAAAGTGACTCGCGCATTTCTTGTTTCTAAGAAATACACACTTTTCGAGTCTTACAAACGACAATATCTTCCACATTTTACATTAGACTAAGGATTCAAGGGTACTGCTGTGAATCGGGCATTAAGCAGAAATTCTCCATCCACTTCACCCCCCCCCCCCATTGGGCTTTATCTATATTGGAATTGAGCCAACCGTCTAACGGGGGTTTGTGCGTTTTGACCAAAAAAAAGTTAATTTTTTTCACAAACTATAATTATGTAATCACTATAACTTTGCAACCAGAGGTCGTAGACCTTAGATATTTTATACTAAATTTTTGTTGGATCAAATTGTGTAAAATGTTTAAAGAATCAAAGGTTCACACAACCAAGTTGCAAAGATTAAGGGATTAGAAAATTTTGGTTTGTGGCAAAGACTCATTTTTTTCCAAGGAAAGAAGAAAGTGTGAATAGTTTAGTCTTTGCTAATTTTTTGGAAATACATTATCCTACACAATCACAAAGAATGAGACTATATTGTCGACATAAAGAGTCTTAACCAAGGTTATAATAAAAGGAAAGTTATTTCAGAAGTGTACGCATCTTTTGTACTGCAGTGTACTGTCTCTAGGCGGTAATGTAAACACAAGACGGATGTCACAGCCTGACATGGGATCCATCTTTCACATAAAAAAATCAATGAAATATTCTGGCCATGGGAAACTATTATGTGAATTATCAAAATTATCAAAATTTAATGCTTTTATCCTCCTCGGATACTAAACGAACACTGATGCATCTATTCTTGTTTACAAATTCCGCCCAGAGAGAACTGGTTTCAATATGTACTCAGAGTATACGCAACTGCAGTTAACTTTCCTTGCATTATAACCTTGGTCTTAACCATTGTTCTTTGTTATTATATTTAATGATTTTACAAAGTAAGAAACAATTCTAAGAATCGCATCTGCAGGGATCTTTAATGTAAGAACAAAACATAAAATAACTCTGTACAATCCTCTCTAAAGTCCCGTAATTTATGGGTAGCCCTGTATGCAAAGTTTATTAACTAAATATACGAAATAACAAAAAAACGAAAATTTGGAAATTTCTAAAAATTCATAAACTAGCGTTAAAAGCAATAATTATTATCTTGTTACTTGGCGTTGTGATTTTTAATTAAATATATTTTAAAGGCTGGGTACAACACGGGCAGCCGTATACATTTGAATTTCCGAGCCGGGTCAACCTTTTCGGTCCCAGTTTGTACTGTACCTAGCTCTATGGACAGGACTAGCCGGTGCAACAAGGTTGACGCGGTCAGACTTTATGCTTCACATGGTTGAATTTACTTTTACTTAAGAAGCAGGGGTGCGTGACAAGGAACCCTTCGTAATTTTTACTTTGTGACATTTGTTTTAATCTGTATACCAGGCAAAATTTGAAACTATAATTTGCATAACGTATAACAAAAATGTGATAAAATTTGTCAAAACAAAAAAAGATGAGTAATTAGAAACAAATCCCAATTGAGTAAATTATTTTCAATTTTGCATTATTTCTAAAAGTTTTGTTCATTTTCCCAACAAAATCTTTTTGTTAAAGATTGATATTTAAGAAATATAAAAAAGGATCCTTGATTCTTCGTAGTTTTTTATTTTAATCTTAAAATTAACAATAATATTCAAAGCTTTTAATATAAAACATATAAATAAATTTCTTGTTATCTTCATATTTAAACTATATATTTTAATCAGATTGTTAATTATATTTCAAGACTAACCAGATCGACAATGTTAACTTACTTTAATAAAATATCCAAAGAAAAAATCTAAAAATCTAAAAACAATTTAAATTTGGAATAAAGTTTAAAAATTTAAAATAAAATTTAAATTTGGAATAAATCTTGAAAATAGTTATTCTTGAATATATGCTATCTACAGGTTTACCCACAATGGATGAGACTGTAAAGACGACCTAAAATTCGGTTTAAAATGAAGTTTTCCGCTTTGAATATTTTATTTTAATGACATATTCATTGACCAGTTTACAGTTGCCAAGAATCTTAAAAATAAGAATATAAACAGTATCAAATGTTTTACAGTCTCAAAATTTGTAGGTAACCCTGTAAACTTTTTATGTTGTATAAAAATATTGTATGAAAATATTGTATGTAAATATAGTGTGTTTATATTGTGTGTGAATATTGTATTCAACTATTGTATGTATGTAATGTATGTAATGTATGTAAATATTGTATGTAACTATTGTATGTAATACTATATGTAAATATTGTCTGTAAATATTTATGTAAATATTGTATGTAAATATAGTATGAAAATTATGTAAATATGATAATTGATTATATTTAATTTAAAATGTTTTTATCAAAATAAAATATTCAACATTAAATAAAAAAATGATTGAACTTTTTCTCAATAAATAAATTATAAAAATTTGATTTTGGCACGTCAAAATAAAGTAAATTGCATGTTAGATTTTAGTCATTTGTGTTTTTAAACATACTTCTCTTTTTGTAAAGCTGTAGAGAAGAATTTCTGATATGTAACCAGAGCTGAAAATTTTAGAATGGAATATCCTTAATCTCGATCGGTAAATTAATCTGGAGATTAATATAAAGAGGAGAACAAGCATTATTTAATCTGGAGATTAAGAAAAAGAGTGGATCAAGCATTAATCCAGTTATCCACCATTCAAAAGTTCCCAGCTCAGTTAAATTTACTTTTATAAGATGAGCTACGAGGTCTCAAAGCCGTATTAGTTATGTCGCATAAATTAATTGAAATTTAAAAACATAACTTGAGTCTCCGAGTCGTCTTTTAATTTCGTAGTTTATAGGTCTTACCAAGGTTATAATGCAAGGAAAGTTAATTGCAGTTGCATATACTCTAAGAAATATTATTTTTTTGGATAGACGGCAATGCTGGCTGAATGATTTTAAAACTCTAGTTTTGACAAAAGAAAAAAGAAAAAAGAAAATATGCATATAGGTTTTACTAAAAAGGAATTTAAGCATTTGATCTGTGCGCAATTGAAAGATATAATTTTATTCTTTTTGTGCAAAAGATGAATCAAAAGTTTTTCAATTTTTTGCAACATTCTACCTTACATCAACACAGGGTTTCAGTGCTATGAATGCCACACAGGGACACAAGCCTAGCTTTACAACAAGCTATTGATCCCAAAGTGAAGGGGACGATCGAACTGAATACAAGCTTCAGGGTTTCAGGTCTATACATTTTACGCAGTAAACAGTACGGAGTTACTTTATAGAACTAACTTTATTTAATATCTTATATCACAAAGTTAACAGGTATTGACGTAGTTACAATTTCTACATGATTTAGATCATCGTACTATGTATTTATCGCACAGTTAAAGTTTAATGTACACATTTACAATATTAGAGAGAATAGATGTAACGTAGTTAAGCTATCTCTGCACACGTTTATAGCGTAATTTAAATATGTCGCATGATTTAAGCTAATCATGTTAAGTATTCAATTGAAAAGCAGTTTCAATGAATAATGTCATTATGTTACAACATTAAATCATTTAAAATGTACATCGTACTGCAAGTTTACAGAATATCATGTCTACACGGTTTTTGCTACAATTCTACCTTATTCTAAATTTTCTAATTTTAAATCTATTTATATACAAAAGCCTGGGAACCAATCGCTGCCAAGGTTACTAAAAGTTTTTCCTGCCGTTTACCCGCACTTAAACGAATTTACCGGAAAACTAAATTTTAGCTTTTAAAGTCGACCCACTCAACTTAGAAACTAAAAACCAAGCTCAAAATTTGAGGCAAATCGGTCCCGGGGTTCCTGAGTCATGATCGGACTAACAACCCTACAGACAGACAGACAAACAACGATTAGAGCTTTATATATTTATATATATTTGATAACCAATTCTGATTAATATGAAATATAATTTTCTTCTTAATCTCACCTTTTTATTTTTATGAAATCCTTAATTTCTAGATTTTGTCAAAAAATAACGTAAACATCAAACTAGAGGTCAAAACGGAAAATGCCTAATTCTCAATGATTCGAGTTTTGGCAGCAAAAAAACGAAATCAACGAATCAATAACTTTTTTTCTAAATTTTGCAGAACCATGACAGAAAGAAGACTTTTAGAACTGAAAATTGCTACATATATTTTACTTTTTTCTGTATAAAATCTTAAGAATTTGCAATTCATTCTTATATCTTTGGAAAATCTGTATTTTTCAACTGATCTGTGAATTCTTTATAAAAGTATAAAATGGGGGAGTTTACAGCTTTCAGAAAATTTTAGAAACAACTAACAGGGTGGACGGGAGGGGGGAGCTACTCTCCCGTCACGTCAACACAGAAAAATAATAATTAAAAAATATACTTACAGGGGGGGGGGCAAATATTTTCGCCACCTTCAGATATAATTTTCATTAGTAAAAATTAAGAATTTGTTTTAATACGTATTTACGTATTTAATACATATTTTTACCATTAACGCCTTTTCTGATTCTCCCCCCCCCCTCTTATAAATATTTTAGTTACGCCTATGATTCCGTAACTGTTCTAAATTGATCATAATATAAAAAATAAAATGTGTTATAATATGTAATATAACTATGATAATATTAAACAGTTTATATTTCATTTTCTGTCAATGGAATTTTTACATATAGATACTTTGTTTTGTGTTTGTTTGTTTGTGTCCAATCAGGGGCGGACACAGGATTTAAGTGAGGGGGGGGGGACAAGATTTTTAGGAACAAAAAATTCATAATTATGAACAAAAATCGCACCGCAGGTGAACATTTTTTTTTACTTAAAAGACTCAAAAAGAGTGAAAATTGATGACTAAAGACTAAAAAACTAGATTTTTAACTTTTCACACATTATAGTTTATTGAGACAGATATTTTTCCTGTTTAGCACTAGGGTTTCTTTCCCTTAAGCATGCTATTGAGAAGCTATTCTGAAAATAGGAACAAAAAATTCCAAATTCAGGGGGGGCGAATGTCCCATGTATCCGCGCCCCTGTGTCCAATAAATATATAAACTGCTATACTTTTTAAGGCAACTCACATGACTGCACCAGAGAATGTTTATGGATAATCAAAATTTTAAAAATGAGCCAACTAAAGCATTAAACCCTAAGCAAAAAGTATGTCAATTAAAGCATTAAACCCTAAGCAAAAAGTATATCAATTTCCATCTTAATTCTAACCTGAAAAAAAACTTTAATTTTGAATTGATAAGGTATGAATTTTATATTGTAAATTTTAAAAAATGTCAGAGGGATGTGGGATATTTTATTGATAAAATTTTAAATCAAAAGTTTTAGGGTTATAAAAAGGAAATGCCATCCCCCTACCCCTCAACTCTGGTATTTCCGGTGTATAAATGTTGTAAATACCCTACTCCATAACGGTTTCTCGAACAAGTATCTATCCAGGTACAATTCGGATTCTCTTGACTATCAATGTCAACACACGGCTACTATTCCATGAACTATCAACGCCACCACCACTGGGGCCAATCTCGTTAGCTATCGATGTCAAACGGACACTAGCTCGTATTCTATCAACCCCATGCTACCACTATGCGCGATCTCGTTAGGTATAGATGTCAACACGGACACTAGCTCGTATTCTATCAACCCCATGATACCTCTATGCGCGATCTCGTTAACTATCCATGTCAACACGGACACTAGCTATTAATTGATCAATGACAATACTACGGACATGATCTCATGAACTATCAATGTCAACCGGACACTAGCTCAAACTCTATCAACGCCAAACCAATGGGCGCAATCTCAGCTTGTATGTTTCAAGAAAAACGTAATTATTCTCTCAGCAGTAATCAAATCGGAGTCTCTAATGCAACTTGCTATGATATTTCTTCAGTTTAGAATTGGGACTTAACACCGTAATTACAAGTTATGCACTGTTATATATAACGTAGTTAAGCAATCACAATACATTTGTATGACAGAGTTATACATATATCTACGTAATTTGATAGGGTTAATACATGATTTACGAAGAAACTAATGGACACATCTAGTTATATGGACAATGTATAACGTATTTTAAAATGAGGCCTCTATATTTACTAAATAAATCCTTTCATTTAGTTTCCCACAATTAACAAACACAATTAAAGCTTTAAAACTTTTTAAAAAAATGCATTGTTAAAATAAAAACTACCTAAATCCTGGTCCCTTTTTTGTTAAATTTGACATTTAGAATTTTTTTCAAAATTTCTATTTTTATTTTTAATCATTATTCTTGAAGCCAGGTCTCTTACTTAAAGTCGACTAATTCGGCTCAGCCTTTTCTGCGTTCTACACAGTCTTACTATAGCTTGATATGGAGCAGCACTGTAGTTTCTGAGCCAGAAACTTAAGACAAAGTATCTTAATGAAACCCAGTTTTGGAAGCCCGGTTTCATGAATGCGGTCAGACAGTTTTGTAGATATTGCTTTAAGACATATTGTTTCATGTGGTTTCTTTTTGTTTTCGGATTTCTTGAATTTAAATCTATGCAAATGTATACACCCCAAAAAGGAAACTCGGGAGTTTCCTTCAATAATTCTCTCTTAAACATCTCACTATCCTCCTGTGCAGAATTGAGTTTGCATGTACAGGGTGTCCCACGAAACATGACAGTTGGTGAATTGTTTAAAATGTCTTCTTCCTTAATTTGATAATTTGTTTGATACCAAAGATGATGGTAAGAAATACTAAATGGTAGTAATATTTTATTAAAATTGATTTCAAACAAATATGTATTTGGGTAAAAGATTTGTTTAACGAAATAAACTGCAAAAAGTTTTAAAAAAGAAAAACATGGAAGACGACATTGAGAACCATTCGCCAACTGTCATGTTTCGTCGGACACCCTGTAACTCCCCGGAAATTTCACTAAACTTATTTAAGTTGAAGATATCCAAAGTTTTCTTTTCCGGTTCTAAAACTTTTATAAAAGAATTGAGTCTTTGTAGAGTTTCCAACGCAGTGGATTTTACTTGCGCGAGCTATTGCGAGCCCTTACGCGCAAGTGAATTAATTTCGTGCAATTCCGTAATTATTGCGCGTAATAAACGCAACTCAATTCCGCGCAATTCTGCGAATATTTCATTGCTTCCTTTTTCGCAATTATAGCGTAATTGCGCACAATGAAATAGCGCAAGCGGAAGCAACCATAGCGCGTAATTTCGCGCAACGGAATTCCGATTGGAAACCCTACGTCTTTGTTAAAAACTCTGATTTTTCAACCCAATTTCGTAGACCTTTGTTATTTCAAACTCTGAATTCTGCTCCATCAAATAATATGAGTTTGAAATTTCAAAGGTGTGCACCACCCGGTTGCAAAGATAGGGATTATAAATTTTAATTGCTAACAAACAAGACTCAACTTCTTTTGGATTATAAAATATAAAAAATTAATTTTTCAATAAAAAATTAGAAATCTTCAAAATTAACGAATAAATAAAACCTTTTTATGCATTGCGTCGACATAATAAACCTGTTAGGTAATTCTTAATTTCAAGCGTTTAATCACCGATTTACAACGATATACCTATTAGCCCTTTAAAGACATGTCTTGATGATATAAATTCTCTCTTTACAAGGAATATTTGTAATTGTCAATTTTTACAGAACCACAATTGAAAATAATCAATAAAGAGATATAAAAACAAGGATCGCTCCATCATTTTTACTCCCAACATGTAGTAGTTCACATTATCTACACCCTCCCTTGTTACGCACCACCGTGGTTCTAGGTTATGTTAGAAAGGGAGGGGGTGCAAGGGGGTATCTAAGGGGGTGGAGCCGTCATCTCAGTAGAAAGAGGGTGTGAACAATTTGAAGATATGAATTTTAGGATTTTCCAATCATCACCTTTTAAAGAATAAAAAATATTGGGGTGATTAAATTAGAAGTAATATTAAAAAACCAAATCCCGATATCTCCCCCTCCCATCCCCGTATTGCACCCCTTATTGATGCTCGTTCTGTATGGATTTAAACCATCAGTAAACCCAACATGGCGGCGGTTATCCTTGTTCTGATTTCCTGCTTTAGTTTTCCGAATTTCGTGTATTCAATAAACCCGAAAATATCATTTATCTCTGGACCTGAGATAGTGGCTAATATAGGTAAAATAATCTATTGCTATAGCTGGCCAAACGGCTGGACCAAATTGGCTCCCTGGGAGTAAGTAACATGGCTAAAAAACGAAATTTGTTTTTCTTCTCAAAATCTGATTTTTAAAATTCCACGGGCAACGCCGGGCTCTTCAGCTGTTAATAAATTAACTCTACTAGTAGTAAAGAATAACAACTTTTAATAGATGAGAGCGTCGGAACGAATATATGCATCTCAAAGGCGTACTCAGGGGGGCTGTGGAGGCTCAGCCCCCCTGGACCAGTGAAATATATGGATTTCAGGGGGTTTTCAGGCCCCCTGAACGGGTGGTTAGGCCCCCCTGGAACGAAAAAAATTTAAACCCCCCCCCCTTTGGAAAAATTTCTACCACGCCCCTGATACATCTATTTCTTTTTGTCTGTTTGTTTATATGTCCGATCATAACTCAGGAACCCCTTAACTGATTTGCCTCAAATTTGGATTGTGGAACTCGGGAGAACCCCAGGAATGTTCTTAGCATGGTTTAAAATTGTTAAGTTGAGTGGGTTGACTATTATATACAGGAAGATTAGTTTCCAAACAAAGCTGGTTCCCAGGCTGGTTATTATATAAGGGTATTAGTATAGCTGTATACATAGGGAAAAATGTATATGTATTATTAGAAAATATCACATTAACCCCTCGGGATAATTACCACAAGATAAGTCACTGATGATCCCTCAGTTATAAGTTTTTGACTGCAAAATGTCGTCTTTCGTCTTGTATTGTAATTGACTGTAATTTTCATTCTTCCCACCGGGAAAAGCTGGGTATCTAAACTATTTAGTAAACAGAAATTGTAAATCTTATTAATAACTCTTTCAGATTTAACCATGTATGCTGGATTAATATAAAATATATATATATATATGTGTGTCTATATATGTATACAGCTTTATTCAATATCGAAAATGGATGCGACTTCAAAGACGACTGTACAGAATTCATTGAGTTTTTTTGCTTAAATTAATGGTTTCCCGCTGCCGTAAACTTTAATATATTTTAGCCAAATATTTTGCTTAAAATTTAAATACGTTTTATTTCATATTTTGCATACACAATTGTTGATTTAGATAATCTTTTTATAGATATTTATATAGCAACATGTTTTAAGATTTATATATAAAAAATAGATAGCCTAATCATTTATTACAATACTAGGCTTTTAGAGCGCTTCGCGCCCATTTTCTGTTTTAATTGTGAACATCTTCTCTTTATGTGCATTGTAAAACAAAAAACTAAAATTTAGCGGATATAATAAAAAATTTCGAGGAAATCGAATTTTGTTAGTGGCAAAGTTTTGAAAATTCGATTATCCATAAACCTTCCCTGAGGTCACGTGAGATCCCACAAAAAGTGTAGAATCGGTTCAGCCGTTTTGACGTTGTTTGGATACTAACGAACAGACAGGCAGACAGACACAAGCAAAGTATATATATAGATTAAAAGACTGTTCTTGGGAGGAGTCTAAGTTCAAATCTCAGATGGTTTTATAAAAGGAGGTTTAGGTTGTCATTTAAGTCTTACTTTTTGTGGATTTAACGGTTCTGTCAATATTTCAGAAAGCTGTGTCGACTTTCGAACACAATTTAACCCATTAAACATAATTTTTTTAGACTGTTTTTTAATTTCTTTTTTGTCAGCTTATGCATTTTGAATGAAAAAATATAAAATAAACAAATCCGTAAGGTAAAATATTGTTGAATTATTATAATTTTTATCTGCAATTCTCATTCGTTTATAGTGGGCCAACCAATTAAAACAACCTACTCTGGTTAGGCGGGTCCAAACTACGTAGTAAATTGTGATTTTTTATTTGTATTATCTCGTGCTTTGTAGTTGAATAAAAAATATGAATGTGAACGAACCAAAGCACGTTTGATTTCTCTCTGGTTAGTCCGCGCGGGGTGCCTTGATGCGACGTTGGGAAAACGATTTTATGATGTCTTAAGGGAGCGGAGGAGACTTTCATTATCTAGTGTCGACCTATTATCTAGTGTCGACCTATTATCTAGTGTCGACCTATTATCTAGTGTCGACCTATTATCTAGTGTCGACCTATTATCTAGTGTCGACCTATTATCTAGTGTCTACCTATTATCTAGTGTCGACCTATTATCTAGTGTCGATCTATTTTCTAGTGTCGACCTATTATCTAGTGTCTACCTATTATCTAGTGTAGACCTATTTTCTAGTGTCTACCTATTTTTAATCATTATTTTTAATCGACTTTGAGATTTTAACCCTCTTGAGGGGATTTAATGAATTAATCTGAATTAATCATTTTATCCCAGAATTCAAACAATTGGAAATGAAAAAGTCAAGAAAAATATACTTAAAGCGGCAAAATTTTAACATTTCAAGTAATCCTCCATTTAAAGAGTTACTCATATCCGATTCATTCTTTATACTTATCCTTATCCATATTTCCCGTTCTTTATCCATATTTCCTTTCCCTTATCCATATATATGTACTATCCCTTATCATGTATTCATATTTGCATTTCCTTATCATATATTTCACTGCTCTTGTCAATATTTTTCCTTATCAATATTTCTTCACCCTTTCCAATATGTTATCTCCGTTTTCTCATATTTCTTCGTACTCAAACATACAGGAAGTCCCACAAAATATGACAGTTGATGAATAGTTTTGAATGTCGTCTTCCAAATACTGGATAAAATTTAAAGACTTTTTGCAGTTTAGTTCGGTAGAAAATCTTTTACTCCAATATATCTCAATCTGTGATTGATTTTACTATAATAATACTGCCATTTAATGTTTATTATAATTCTCTTTGGTATCCAACATCTTAACAAATTATGGAAGAAGACATTTACAAATATTCACCAACTGTTATGTTCTTGGGACTCCCTGTAGTTTCATTCCCTTATCCTAACTTCATTTTACTTGAAATTTCCCTGCCCGTATTCATATTTTCCTACCCTTATCCATATTTCCTTTCCATTATCCATATTTTCCTACCCTTATCCATATTTCCTTTCCATTATCCATATTTTCCTATCCTTATCCATATTTCCTTTCCATTATCCAAATTTTCCTATCCTTATCCATATTTCCTTTCCATTATCCATATTTTCCTATCCTTATTCATATTTCCTTTCCATTATCCATATTTTCCTATCCTTATCCATATATCCTTTCCATTATCCATATTTTCCCACCATTATCCATATTTTCTTTCCATTATCCATATTTTCCTACCCTTATCTATATTTCCTTTCCATTATCCATATTTTCCTATCCTTATCCAAATTTCCTTTCCATTATCCATATTTTCCTATCCTTATCCATATTTCCTTTCCATGATCCATATTTTCCTATCCTTATCCATATTTCCTTTCCATTATCCATATTTTCCTACCATTATCCATATTTTCTTTCCATTATCCATATTTTCCTACCCTTATCCATATTTCCTTTCCATGATCCATATTTTTCTATCCTTATCCATATTTCCTTTCCATTATCCATATTTTCCTATCCATACCCATATTTCCTTTCCCTTATCCATATTTCTGTAAAGTTTTTCCGTTCTCCATATTCCCCTTCCCTCATTCATATTTTCTTTCCGTTCTCCTTATTCACATTCCCTCATCCATATTTTCTTTCCATAATCCATATTCACCTTCCCTCATTCCATATTTTCTTTCCATTATCCATATTCACCTTCCCTCATCCATATTTCCTTTCCGTTCTCCATATTCACCTTCCCTCATTCCATATTTTCTTTCCGTTCTCCATATTTACCTTCCCTCATCCATATTTTCTTTCCGTTATTCCCTCATCCATATTTTCTTACGGCTCAGTACCATTGCCATAATACTTAATTTTGTCTTTGTTGGTTTGTGACAAAGACTCAATTCCTTTATTTATCAGTATTTTTAAAAACGACCATTTGATATAAAATCACGAAACCTCTTCTGCATCAGCGCATTGTATACAATTTAAAGCTCAGGAAAGACAAATTAATTTTTCATCCGCTAAAGGAAGTTTTTAATCAAGAAAACGGATTAAAGACGTAATTATAACAGTGCGGCGTGTCCTAGTCACTTCTGTAGAGCACCCAGAATTGAAAATAATCGGGTTTTTTAATTTAAACATTAATTTCTAATAAATACTTGATCAGACAATGCTTTCAAGGGTACAGTTGGGAGGGAGGGTCACTTTAAATTACGCGAACAGTCCCATTATTTCCGCCCAAATCCTGCCTGTGCAGTAGGGTGAACTCTTTGTCCAGATTTTGCCCCTATTCTACTCATGAAAGGAAATGAATTAGGAATCATCCAAAAGTGTCAACGCTTTTTTTCTGTTCTTAAATTTCATTTCTGTAAAAAAAACTACATTTTTTTTAATTTAATTGTATTTCAAAGTATCAATGCCATCATAAAATTGCAAATGCTAAATTAGGAATTTAAAAGAAGTGTTGATAACTTTGGATGGATCTGAGATCCGTGAGATGAGGCCCGGGTTCCAGAAACCTTCTTAGCACCTGCTTCGGTCATTTTTCAACCCATAATTTCAACCCTACAGACCACTAAGTTCATTTCTTAAACTGGATTCATCTTCTTAAACTGAATTCATCTTCTTAAAGTGAATTCATCTTCTTAAACTTAATTCATCTTCTTAAAGTGAATTCATCTTCATAAACTTAATTCATCTCCATAAATTTAATTCATCTCCATATACTCCATTCAGCTCCATAAACTTAAATCATCTTCATAAACTGAATTCATCTTCATAAACTGAATTCATCTTCTTAAACTGAATTCATCTTCTTAAACTGAATTCATCTTCTTAAACTGAATTCATCTTCATAAACTGGATTCATCTTCTTAAACTGGATTCATCTTCATAAACTGAATTCATTTTCATAAACTAAATTCATTTCCATAAACTGGATTCATCTTCTTAAACTTAATTCATCTCCATAAACTGAATTCATCTTCTTAAACTGAATTCATCTTCATAAACTGAATTCATCTTCATAAACTTAATTCATCTTCTTAAACTGGATTCATCTTCTTAAACTGAATTCATCTTCTTAAACTGAATTCATCTTCATAAACTGAATTCATTTCTTAAACTGGATTCATCTTCTTAAACTGAATTCATCTTCTTAAACTTAATTCATCTTCATAAACTTAATTCATCTCCATAAACTTAATTCATCTCCATAAACTCAATTCAGCTCCATAAACTTAATTCATCTCCATAAACTGAATTCATCTTCATAAACTGAATTCATCTTCATAAACTTAATTCATCTTCATAAACTTAATTCATCTGTTTAGGCAGATCATTAATTTTTAACCTATGTCTATTTTTGAACTTAGTCAGTTTTTAACCAAATCAAACTTTGAAATAATCCATTTAAAGCCAAATTCATTTTTAAACCTAGCCAATATTTGACCCATACCTTATCCATACTTTTAACTATAGTCCTTTTAAAACCCCTTATAATTATTATTATTATTTTTATTATTATTATTATTAATATTAATATTATATTATAGAGGACGTGGGTCAGACTCTAATAAAAACGCATAAATAACTTCCAGTATATATATATATTTCTTATAACTTATAACTAGAGGGTTCAGAACATGAGTCTATCTCCATATCACACGTGTAGACTGTCCGTCAGTACAATGCCCCGTATCCATTCTCATTCCGTTGAATCTTGTGGAACTTGTTTAAGGCGGGCAGGCATCGTCTTCCACATTACTCCCCCCCCAGCGGAGAGGCCGGAGGATGAAGTCGGAGGCTGAAGGCGGAGAATGAAGGCGGAGGCTAGCGATAAAACTCTTTTAACATTGAAGCCTTGGGTGTAAAATATTTGGTTTTAGGTTAAAAGTTACTCTTTTTCTCTTTGGTGGATAAAACCTTGTGAGGAGCTTCGTAGAGTGGGGCTAGAGGAGCAACATGTCCATGTAGAAATATTATGACGAGGCGGAACAGGTTAAAAACCAGACATCGAATTTTTAAGGTTTTCATAGAACAGATCGGCTGGGGGATCTTGTGCTTGGAATTGAGTAGGGAGCAGAAGAGAATTATCCTGAACTGGAACAGTGGCAAGGCGGAGGGTGGGGGAAACCTTTAGGCGGAGTATATCCGGGCGGGACAGCTGTTCTTTAGCTAATTCTGAAAAATTAATCAATGAAGAAGTTGGAAAAGGTGATGGAATTGTTGAAACTGACACCTCAGACACCTCCGACACCTCAGACACCTTAACCCCAGGGGAAGGAGGCAGTTGTGGAGCGGGAGGATATTTCGGAGCAAGAGGAGATGCTGGAGGGGGACGAGGAGATTGTCAGCCATTACATTTGCAGCTCCAGGAGTAGCCGAGGTATAGCTTGTTAGCTCCAGGAGTAGCTAAGGTTTAGCTTATTAGCTCCAGGAGTAGTTGAGGTTTAGCTTATTAGCGCTAGGGGTGGCTGAGGTTTAGCTTATTAGCTTCAGGAGTAGCCGAGGTTTAGCTTATTAGCTTCAGGAGTAGCCGAGGTTTAGCTTATTAGCTTCAGGAGTAGCCGAGGTTTAGCTTATTAGCTCCAGGAGTAGCCGAGGTTTAACTTATTAGCTCCAGGAATAGCTGAGGTTTAGCTTATTAGCTCCAGGAGTAGCTGAGGTACAGCTTATTAGCTCCAGGAGTAGCCAAGGTTTAGCTTATTAGCTCCAGGAGTAGCTGTGTAGCTGATTAGCTTCTGGAGTAGCAGTGTAGCTGATTAGCTCTGGGAGTATCTGTATAGCTGATTAGCTCCGGGAGTAGCTGTGTAGCTCATTAGCTCCGGGAGTAGCATAGCTGATTAGCTCTGGGAGTAGCAGTGTAGCTGATTATCTCCGGGAGTAGCAGTGTAGCTGATTAGCTCCAGGAGTGGCTGTATAGCTAGTTAGCTTCTGGAGTATCTGTATAGCTGATTATCTCCGGGAGTAGCTGTGTAGCTCATTAGCTCTGGGAGTAGTTGTGTGATTTGGATGTTTCTGAAGGCCTCCTCTGCATTAAGGAACCACAGGTCGGGGTCCTCTGTCCAGAAATCCGGGAGCTTGACGGAGACTTTGGCTACAAACTCGGTTGGAGTTTCTTTTCGGTCGGTCATGATGCTCAGATGTATCACTTAATGTTCAAAGTTCAAGAAAATCACGAAACTGGATAGCGTTTAACTGTATGTTCAAAGTCAGGGGTCACCAATATAGAGGACGTGGGTCAGACTCTAATAAAAACGCATAAATAACTTCCAGTATATATATATATTTCTTATAACTTATTACTAGAGGGTTCAGAACTCTATCTATCTATCTATCTATCTATATATCTATCTATCTATCTATCTATCTATTTATCTATATATATCTATATATATACTTTGTTTGTCTATTTGGGTGTCTGTCTGTTTGTTTGTATCCAATAAACGTCAAAACGGCTAAACAGATTGGACCCAATTTTTTTGTGGGACATCACAGGACCCCAGAGAAAACATATGATCGAATTTTTAAAGATTTACCTCTAACAAAATTCGATTTTTGACAATTTTAAAAATCTATGAAATTTCGTTATAAAATCCGCGAAATTTTTTGTTTGTTTTTGTTTAGTATTTACCTCTATCTATCTATCTAGGGAGGAAAGAGGACAAAGCTATGAGTATCTACCTCTATCTACTGGGAAAACGTTAGCTGTTAGAGACCCTAGATTTAAACTTGTGTAAGTAAAAGGGACAGTTAGCGAAATATCAAATCCAATCATAAACAAATCGGAGTATAGCCAGATGATTTTGCTAAAGACTTTAATAATTTTCTTTTCTGTGTCTATATATGATAGACATTTTTTAATTTCTGTCTGAATTCCGTAAGTAAAAGAATTTGCAACGGCAAAACCTACTCGTCTTGTGTCTTTGTCACCAAGCTTAACATATTTTATCTTAAGTTTTCTTCTTTATATTCAAGTGTCCCATCAATCCAAGCTTTGTTCAAATAACAAATATTAGTTGTCCTAAAACTTTCTTTGTAATCAGCTAATTTATAGTTGAATTTATTCAAGTCGTCAAGGACCGACTCCATCGAAAAAGTTTAAGATTTAATGAGACAAAAATATACAGATTTTACTAAGATTTAGTAAGAAAAAAATATCCAGATTTGACTAAGATTTAGTGAGACAAAAATATCCAGATTTGAATAAGATTTAGTAAGACAAAAATATCCGGATTTGACTAAGATTTTCTGAAACAAAAATATCTAGATTTTACTAAGATTTAGTGAGACAAAAATATCCAGATTTGACTAAGATTTAGTAAGACAAAAATATCCAGATTTGACTAAGGTTTAATAAGACAAAAATATCCAGATTTGACTAAGATTTTGTGAGGCAAAAATATCCAGATTTGGCTAAGATTTAGTAAGACAAAAATATCCAGATTTGACTAAGATTTTGTGAAACAAAAATATCTAAATTTGACTAAGATTTTGTGAGACAAAAATATTCAGATTTGACTAAGACTTTGTAAGACAAAAATATCCAGATTTGACTAAGATTTTTTGAAACAAAAATATCTAAATTTGACCAAGATTTTGTGAGACAAAAATATCCAGATTTAAGATTGAGAAAGCAAAAAAAGAAAAAAATATTTAAGAAAACTTCCTGAATGATTTTCGAACTTTTTTTTGTTGTTTAAAGGGAGCGACCGGCAAGAGAAAAGGTAGTTTATTGCTTTATTTTTTGTGACATAGTTCGTCGTCGTTTTTAAATAATTTTTTAAAAATCGACGCTAAAAATGTATCCTCTAACACTAAACAGTACAGGACCACTTTAATCTACGTCTTTACAGTCTAGTCTGATTTAAAAAATTCTTAAGGAACTTTTACTTTTTGTTTAATCTTTTCAAATTACTATTTTGTTAAAAATCAAAATACTAGTTTTAATTTGAATTGGTGCTATCTGCACATATCTATTCCTTTCACATTTCACTAAATTAATTAAAAGTTTAAATTAAGTTTTACCGTTTATTAAGTAAAACTGAAAATATTTTGATGGAAAATCAGATTTAAGATAAATCACGTTTCATTTACTCCTCTGTATGCCGAATCCATTAGCGCCTGATCCAATCAGGGTTCAGTCATGTGTTTGTTGTCTATTCTGAAGCAATAGAAATAGTATAGCTGTAACATCTATCGTTCTATCTATCTCATTATCCAATCAGAGTTATGAATCCTTCAGTCGGCGCTATCAGTAAATGGAAATATGTACTTCTACTGAAACTATAGTGCATTGGATACAAGGATACAAAGGATGATACTAAAATAACGACCTAAATCTCTTTAAATTTAACGATTTAATCTTAGGCTTATGCCCTAAATATAGGCTTTTTTTAAACAAAAAATACTGACAAAATTCCGTACAGTCGTCTCTTAAGTCTTTTTGGGTTGCTCTGCATTACACAGTCTTCCACCATTTAAAAGTAGAGTAGCAACCTTGCGATGTATAATCGTTATTCTACCTCTTCTTGGACAACTATTAATTGTACATAGAAAATTCAGTACGGTACATGTGAATTCGTCGTGCACTAGAGCTTGTGCTGGAACAAAACAAACACATGGTTAAAGCTTAAATAAATGTAAATAATTATCTAATCTCACCTTCCATCGGCTGTTGATAAAAGCATGCAGGGTGTTCCGAAAAACCTGAAGTGGTAGCTAGTGCATCGATTTTGACCTAATATTAACGATTTGTACATTATTGTTATCTATTCAAAGTTTCTGATTGAAAACTAGAGACATCCATCATCTTTGTTGAAAATCAGAGCTTTGCTTTTGACATCAAGGATGTTTTTCTTTATCTGCTCTTTCTTCCAATGTTTTGTTCTCTAGCTGGTGCACGGTTGTAGGAGAATGACAAATCTTTTAAATTCTAGATTAACTTTTCAGTTCAAAATTGCTTAACTATTGACTACGATACGATTCCTTATCTTATTTGAAATAAAGCTGAGCTCAAAGTTCTGGTCTCAAATAAGCAAGTTAAAAGCATAGAAGATATTTTATTTATCTTTGAAACTGACACAATATAAATCCTTAAAAACTAAGTACTAGGGAGAACATACATGAATACGAGCCTACAGAGTAAAAGAATCAATCTAAAAGAACTAAGCTAAACTTGGAAATAGAAAAGGGGAGCAAAAGCAAAAAGTAATAAAGAAAACTTTAAAACCTGAATAGGCGGAATCACACGCAGTTTCACTCTGGAGAAATTTCTGTTATGAACTCAGACTTGGGGAGAAATCAAGCCCCTTTTTATACTCCCAAGGGAGCAGGAACTGCGTGCGATAATTGGACTATTCAGATTTTGATTGGTTATTTATATTTATAATGATACATAATTGGGTAGTAAGGGTTCCTATTGGTGGGGATAAAAGAGTTGGGTGTCTTTTTGATTATCTTAATTATAATAATTGCGTTGCATGAGATCTGATTGGCTCTAACAGAGAAGAGGGGTTCAAAGAGAGGGGGACAAATTTCACCATGGAGTAATTATAACTCGTTTAGTTCTAGAACTTTCGGTTTAAAACAACATAATACGGGTAAAAACAGACGCTTCAAAATTATGAAAAGAAGGGGACGTATCTCCCCCTACGGTAATTATAAATAATTAACTTTAGGAATGTGGTAGAACTATGGATACATACATACACGGTTTACTTAGTCTGTGGGTTTAAACTTACTTTTAGGTTTAAGATTACTCCATAAATATAAATCCCAAGGATTGAGGTTTCTAGATCTAGCAGGGCAATCCCTTCCTTTTCATCAGAGGAATAAACTTGAATAAGGTGTGAAACGAGAATGATGGATGAAGAGAATGACGGCTCTAGTTTACTACATTCAATCAGAAATTTTCAGTAGACATCAATGATATCCAAAATTGTCAATAATGGTCCGAAATTGTCAATAATGGTCCGAAATTGTCAATAATGATCCGAAATTGTCAATAATGGTCCGAAATTGTGAATAATGGTCCGAAATTGTCAATAATGGTCCGAAATTGTCAATAATGGTCCGAAATTGAAGCGTTTTAGCCACCAGTCCAGGTTTTTCAATGACACCCTGTATATTCTAACAAATTTGACCAAACCTAATTTTTTATGCATATTTTCCATCTTGAATAATTTTAGGTATGATGCTTCAAGTTCCGCATATACTCTATCAATCACCGATATACAGGTCAGCCGGTCTTCACATTCAAACCTTTTTTCTTTATGCCTCTGTCATGCATTACTTTTTTTTCTTGAAATATTTGATCATATATTTGGATATAACATATGCTTGATGTCACGATTTTTAAGTTTATGTAACCCAGGGTTCAGTTTAACCAATATCATAAAAGTATTGTAAAATCTGATACACTTCTACATTATACAAGATACATATATATATAGCGGAGGGGTTGGGGGGAGGTTATTGAAGACGACCAAAAATAAACAGTGCACAATTAATATGGAAATAATCTCGTTAATGGGAAAAATTACAATGTTTTCATACCGGGTGAACTTAAAGAGAAACAATAACTTTAATTTCCTTTAAAAATCTTCTAAACTGATGTCGAAGCAGATTGATAATGATTGATTTATTTAGAATTAGTTCAGCCTGTCTTTATCTATCTTTCTATCCATCTATCTAGCTATCTTTCTATCTATCTATCTATCTTTCGATCTATCTATCGATTTATCTATCTATCTATCTATCTATCTATCTATCTATCTATCTATCTATCTATCTATCTATCTATCTATCTATCTATCTATCTATCTATAGGTCCGGCTACCAGCTGAGATACACTCTAACCAGACCTCTGAGCAAACTGTAGTGGAAGGAGAAGATATAGTTCTTAACTGTCCAGCTACTGGTTATCCTCATCCTAGGTATCATTCATTCATTCACTCTTTCAGCCGTCTTATCCTCATCCTAGGTATCATTCATTCATTCACTCATTAGCCGAGCTACTGGTTATCCTCATCCTAGGTATCATTCATCCTTTTACTCATTCCGCCGTCTATTTTTTCCCACTTATATAATTTAGATCTTTTTCTGCATTTATTCATTTATTTTTTTTCCTTTATTTCATTTATTTATTCAGTCAATTCATCCTTATATCCCTTTTATCTATTTATCTTTTATTTTATTTATCTATTTATTTATCTATCTCTCTATCTTTTTTATCTCTATATCTATTAATTAGGGTAGAATGGAGAAGAAAGGATAGAAAAGTTCTGCCCGATACCTCATCAGTTAAACTGTACGGAGAAACACTGCAGTAAGTGAAAAGTTTTTTTCTGACATTTTTTTTTAATAGTTTCCATTTTTTGCGCTCTTTTGGGGTTTTGATTATTTATTGTCTCTATATCTATTAATTTAAAAATTTTTTGAGCTTTATAAGTTTACAATGCAATGCGTTGTTATTGGCAAGTTTTAATTTTTTCACAGGGGCATTTATTTTACGTGTATACTTATTACACAATTTTTTCTCTTATTTTAGACTACTTACTATTTACTGTGAAAAATGATTTCCTGGAGAGGGTGATTTTCACCAAAATGAACACCCCTTATCTTGTATTTGATTTCAGGATAGATAGTGTGAGGAGAGAAGATAGGGGTGAATATTCTTGCACTGCAGATAATCAAGTTTCTGCCCCTGTATCAAAACATTTTACTCTCAAGGTATAGCCCGAATGTTAAGACAGAGTATCGTCATAAAAACCCGGTATCGGAACCAGGGTTAGGACAATTTTCTTATCAATTTTTTGGTTCAAAATATTTTTATATGATTAGTATTATTGTTTTTTAATTCTTACATTAAAATCTTAGGAGTTTCATTCACCAATACTCTCTTAAAGGGACTGTAAAGGAAAAATGAAAGGGGGTATAGACTGAAAGCTAATCACTTTAGCTCTTGATCGCGACCCATGAAAGTTATATCTGATGTTCCTATCTCGAGAAACTGATTTACAACTTTGTCAAATTTATACGAAAATTAATATATATACAATTTTGTATAAAAGTAGTGGGTTTAAAAAGATCAAATTCAGCAAATATGCAACCAATCTGAAAACGATGATATCCCAGAGAAAGCCAATTGTAACTTACGCTTACTCCAATTCTAATTTTATATTTGTTATTTCTATTTTTAATAGATTTAATTCATAATATTATTTATATAAGTCCGTATTACTTGACCAGAAATTCCACCAATGGCAGTGCAGTAAAGTGGTCACGTGACCAGTATACTGCTCTGCCATTGGTGATAGTTCTGGTCACGTGATTTAAGTTTCAGATTTTCAAAATTTTACATGTATGAATTTTTGAATAATTTTAACACAGTTTTATATCACTTTCTCGAGACAGGAACATCAGATATAACTTTCATGGGTCGCGATCAAGAGCAAAAGTGATTAGCTTTCAGCCTATACCCCCTTTCATTTTTCCTTTACAGTCCCTTTAAGGTTCCGCCTTTTGGTAACTGTTACAGTTTTTACCGTGTACATCAGTACTAATCTTTTAACTGGTTTTCTATCAACTTTTATCTTTTAGTTGTTGCTCTTTAATTCACCAATCAAACAAAATATTGATCTCAATGTTTATGTGAAATTTATTTCTGAGCAGTATTATTGCTTTTACAAAATAAATGTGAAATGTCTCCAAACTGTTCTTAATTATTTGTTCTGAGAAAAAATATTACAACATTGTTTTAAAGATTTTTTCAGATCAGCATTTTACTATTTTGTATTTTTGCGTGGAAATACGTTAAAATTTTGTTTAAAATTCTTCTTTATTCAAATATCTTCCTAAAAATTTCTTTATGATTATTTATTGATTTTTTAGGTTAGATTTGGACCTAGAATATCTGTTCCTAGACCTAGAGTTCATCAGGCACTCAGGTAATTTATTGTAGATATAAAGTTGTAATCTCTGTTTGTTTGTCTGGTCATAACTCAAAACACCCTGGACAGATTTGCTTTAAATTTTGATTAGGGTACTCGGGAGACCCACGGGAATGTTCTCAGCTTAGTTTTAAGATTCTTTATTGAGTGGGTTGACTTTAAAAGCAAAAAATTAGTTTCCCGGTAAAATCGTTTAAGTGCGGGTAAACGGCGGGAGTAACTTTTAGTAACCAGGGCAGCGCTGGGTTCCCAGGCTAGTTTAAAATAAAAGACAGAAATTCATCGCACTTTTTAAAATGGAATTCTATCCACATGGAAAACAGATAAATTCCACAAAAGAAGTTTTGTAAATCCGCAATTTCAGTTTAGATTGGAAAAAGCAACAAGGTTTGTGTATAGAATACAGAATACTAAAACAATATATCTAAATAAACACGATTCAACAAGGTTTGTGTATAGAATACAGAATACTGAAACAATATATCTAAATAAACACGATTCAACAAATTGTATTGCAGCTGTATCGGAAAATACTTGGAAGAGAAAAACAAAAATTAAAATTGAATATTTAGGTTTTTAGAATTTCAATTCTTATGCTGTGACCGCTATGATTTTGTATATTTGTGTTACATTAATAACAAAGTTGTGTATTTCGGGTTAAAATCAACATTATATAGAACTTCCATTGAGAGTCAAAATTGTCCATATATCCAGATAAACTAGTTTTTTGAGAAGAGGAGGACAGTTTTATAATATTTAAAGGAATCTAGGCTTTTAGGCAAAGATAATAGAATATATATTAGAGGGGAATTTACTAGAAAAAAGTGTAAAACGGCCATTTAGTTGTACTGTTTCCATACTGCAGGTGTACTTCACATATTTATGCTATATAACCTTTTGGGTCCTGGAATATCATTTTATAGAAAATCTAAAATTAATATTAAAAGAAAACCAAATTATGAAATTGGCTGGTTTCATAATTGACCAATAATCATTTCACATAGACTCTATGCATTTCATTTTACAAACGATGATTTAAAAATTTCGAAATTGAAATGGATAGTCTATGGAAAATACTGTATTAATGTACTCTACTGCATATAATTTGTGAACATTTACATGATTTGTAAATGTGAACTCCCTTTCAGGCTTAAAAAATTTATACCGAGAGATTCTCTAAATTCCCCTCTAATATATATTCTATTCTCTTTGCATTTTAGGGCGTTTTAGGTTCATCTTCTATTTCAACTTTAAATTGTTGCTCTTTGTGTGTTTTCTCGTTGTAAATTGTAAAACAATAAGAAACATAAAATTACAGGATTTTTTTTTCGATAATTTTTCTTATTTTTACAAAAATTGTAATGTTATGTGGCGAATTTTCCCCGGGGTCATGTGAGGTCCCACACAAAATTTGGGCCCAACCGGTTCATCTGTTTTGAGGTTTATTGGATACAAATAGACAAACAGACAGGAAACCAGTAAAGTACATTATATAAATGGAATGTAATTCTTGAGTGCTTGATCTGAATCATGAATCAAAACTTGAATATTTACATAGAAACTTATTCAAACATTTTCCTGTTTGGTGATTAGCAGAATCTAGAATTATTTGTTTTTAGCTTTACTAGGAAAAATGGAGAAAGAACTCTGGAATATTTAAGATGGACTTAAATATAATTGAAAATCAATCAAAGAAAAAAATTCAAAAAAATATCTAAAAGCAAAAGCTTTGTCGTTTTTTATGATGTCTGTTTTGAAGATTTAAACAATTTTAAGCACTCTTTTTTATGTTAACCAAAGTCCACATTTTATAGATATTCAACAATTTATTTGAAATGTACTATCTATTTGAAATGTACTACCTATTTGAAATGCACTACATATTTAAAATGTACTACCTATTTGAAGTGTACTACCTTTTTGAAATGTACTACCTATTTGAAATGTACTACCTATTTGAAATGCACTACCTATTTGAAATGTACTTCCTATTTGAAATATACCACCTTTTTGAAATGTACTACATATTTAAAATGTACTACCTATTTGAAATGTACTACCTTTTTGAAATGTACTATCTATTTGAAATGTACTACCTATTTGAAATGTACTACCTATTCGAAATGTACTACCTATTTGAAATGTACTACATATTTAAAATGTACTACCTATTTGAAATGTACTACCTTTTTGAAATGTACTACCTATTTGAAACTTACTATCTACTTGAAATGTTCTACCTATTTGAAATGTACTACCTATTTGAAATGTAATACCTATTTGAAATGTACTACCTATTTGAAATGTACTACCTATTTAAAATGTACTACCTTATGGCGATCACCATCGAATTCGATTCGACGTTAGCCTAAACCCCTTTCATTTTTTGCGAACACTCTCTTTAAGCTCATCCGAATTGTTCAAATATTCCTTTCAGACGCTTTGCGCCACTTTTTCCATTATTTAGTTTTATGTTTGGCTTTCTAATTGAACTTTGCGTTTTTGTTCTAACTCATGAAACTAAAAATTGTTTAGATTTGTCTGTTTTCTATATTGGATTTCCCATTTTTTTAACACAGATTTGTTAGGGATTAGACCGTTCAAAAATTCAAGATGGAGATGTTAAGTCATACAAAATATTTAAATATTTCGGCAAAGATGGCAATGTCCGGTTTATACCTTATATATGTCCTTTATGCTTTTTCTGATCAAGTATGAATTAGAAATCTATGTTTTGGTTTCTTTAAACTGTTTATTTTCATTTGCAGTTTCTCTGCAAAAGTCAATTTCGCATTCTCATCAGAAGCAATGTAAAAATTCAAAGAAATAAACCCCTTTTGACTCAGAAAAACGACATTTTTTACCCAGATTAAGTTTTTAAGGGTACCGTTGTAAATTGGACATTGCCGTCTTTGCATGGAGGTTCACTTGAAGGTAAGCTTACAGTCCCTTTAATAAGATACTTTTACCCCCACTCCTTCATTGCAAAAATATCTTTAAAGTAAAGCATCCCCAAAAATCTCATTTTTCTATCAGGCAAGAATAAAACGCGTATCATAATCCCTGGGAAAATCCAAATTCAATTTAAATTTTGAAACTTGAAAGTTTTAAAATTTCTTTACAGTTAATCTTTAATGAGGAGAGGATATATAAAATATTAAAAAGAAAGGAGACTTTAAGAAGAATTTTTAATTTCTACGTTGTGTTGCTTACACAATTTAAAATTGCGTTTGTGTAATTCAAGATAACTTTTATTTGTGTAATTCGGGATTACATTTCTTTGTGTAATTCGGGATTTCATTTATTTGTGTAATTCGGGATTACAATTCTTTGTGTAATTTGGGATTACATTTATCGGTGTAATTCGGGATTACATTTCTTTGTGTAATTCGGGATTTCATTTATTTGTGTAATTCAGAATTACATTTATTGGTGTAATTCAGGGATTACATTTATTTTTGTAATTCGGGATTACATTTATTGGTGTAATTCGGGATTACATTTATTTGTGTAATTCGGGATTACATTTATTTGTGTAATTCGGGATTACATTTATTTGTGTAATTCGGGATTACATTTATTTGTGTAATTCGGGATTACATTTATTTGTGTAATTCGGGATTACATTTCTTTGTGTAACTCGGGATTACATTTCTTTGCGTAATTCGGGATTTCATTTATTTGTGTAATTCGGGATTACATTTATTTGTGTAATTCGGGATTTCATTTATTTGTGTAATTAATTCGGGATTTTTGTGTAATTCGGGATTACATTTATTTGTGTAATTCGGGATTACATTTACAAAAAGTTTGTTTTGTAGTTTTAAATATTTTAGCTTGCAATATTTCGGATAAATTTACTAACTTAATTTAAGATAACGTTTCCTCCATAACTTAGGATTCCTTTGCTTACATGTAATTTATGATACCTTTGCGTGCAAATTTATGATACCTTTAAGCCTGCAAATTTAAAATAGCTTTAAGTCTGTAAATTTAAAATACCTTTGCCTGCAAATTTAAGATAGTTTTGCCTGCACATTTAAGATAATTTTGCCTGCAAATTTAAGATACCTCTCCTCCAAATATAAGATACCTTTAAGCCTGCAAATTTAAAATACCTTTGCCTGCAAATCTAAGATACCTTTGCCTTCAAATTTAAGATAACTTCGCCTTCAAATTTAAGATAACTTTGCCGGCAAATCTAAGATACCTTTGCCTGCAAATTTAAAATACCTTTGCCTGCAAATTTAGGATACCTTTGCCTGCAATTTTAAGATACCTTTGCCTGCAAATTTAAGATAACTTTGCATGCAATTTTAAGATACCTTTGCCGGCAAATTTAAGATAACTTTGCCGGCAAATTTAAGATACCTTTGCTTTCAAATTTAAGATACCTTTGGCTGCAAATTTAAGATACCTTTGCCGGCAAATTTAAGATACCTTTGCTTTCAAATTTAAGATACCTTTGGCTGCAAATTTAAGATACCTTTGGTAAAGTGATTTAAGAAAACTTTATTTGGTAATTTTAGGACTAGGAATTTTGTTTTTAATTTGAAATAGAAGAACTATGCCTCCGAATATTCAGATTTTCTACAATTTTTGGAAATCCACAAAGGAAAACAGAAAATCTGCAAAATCTGAAACTTTTGATAATGTGCAAGGTAAAATAGAAAAGTTGAGCTGAAACTATAGCACCACCCCGGAAATCTTTTTTTCTACAACATCCTAATATGAGCTCTTCATAGTTTGTAGTGACAGAAACTGTAAATGTCCAAATATTGAGTTCTCTTTAAAAAGGGAGAGACCGGCTAGACATCGTCGTGGAACAAAAAGTGCAATATTATAGAGTAAAAATTTAGGATTCATTTGATAACAGTCAGCTGAAGAAACTTTTGTTTACAATTGTTAAATAACATTTTAAACGACATTTTATAGAATTCTGCGAGTAAAATTATAGAAACAGCAAATGTAATGATGATAATGGAATAATAGAACCTACGGTTCTACTATGGCTTTTATCGATAATTTCTTTTAAAAAATATGTTTCAAAAAGTAAATTAGATTATATGAAATTTTTGGACATGTTTTGTCCGGATTATTAAGTAATTATAAATGTTTTCTTCTGTTAACTAAAACAACTGGTAAAATATCACCAACGACTGTACGCTACCTGTACACCGTAAACTGTACGACTGTACGCTAACTGTACACCATAAACCAACGACTGTACGCTAACTGTACACCGTAAACCAACGACTGTACGCTAACTGTACACCGTAAAAATAGAAGTGAATCTTTTTCTACAAAAGTGCACTCTCACCTCACCAACTCTTGCTGCCGGTCTCTCCCTTTAAATCTAACTCTGCATATTTAATATTTAGTCCAAATTCCTTGGAATCAAATTTAAGAATTTTAACAATAATTTTTAAGACCAAATTTATCGGGATAAGATGAAACTTATAAAATCCTTTTTTGTGGCGAAGCCCAGCAAATGTTTGTAAAATGTTAAAATCTTATTTTATTTTTAGTCATGGTGTATCTCTGGTCTGTGATATTGAAGCCTACCCTGCCCCTGCAATAACATGGACAAAGGAATTAACAGATTTTAAGAGCCAATTATTTAAGTAACCCTCCATTTATGAATTGGTATGTCCGATTCACAGCGCTTCACTTTAAACCTTCGGCTCAAGAATGAATGAGATATAATTGTTTTCCATCTGAAAATGTAAAATGCCAAATTGTGGTCTCTCTGTCGGTACTTTTACTTCTTTTAAAACATATAAACGACGATATGTTCCTAATTATTACTCAGAAAAACGTGTAAAGTTCAAAACGAAATTATGTTTACATGTAGTAAACGCCTACTCCATAACAATTGCTTGTACCAGTATCTATCCAGGTACAGTCTAGTTTCACTTAGTTATCAATGTTTAACCAGGATACAATCCAGTTAGCTACCGATATCAATCGCAACTATCGATCCCAAATTGAAGGGGACGATCCTTAACCTGTTTATCAAAACAGGGAACCACGCAAATGCGATCCCTGCTCCATCAACGCCACTACTAATAGGCGTGATCTCGTCAGCTATCGATATCAATCGTAAGCTAGTCACAATCGATCCCAAATTAAAGGGCCTCAACTTGTTAAGCAAAGCAGAGAACTACACGAATTTGATCCACGCTCTGTCAACGCCACTACCAATGGGAGCGATCTTGTCAGCTATCGATATTAATCGGAAGCTAGTCACAATCGATCCCAAATTACAAGGGACGATTCTCAACCTGTTTATCAAAACAGAGAACGATTACTATCTCGTAGTAAACAATACGGAGTTTCTATATTAACTCACTTTATTTAGATATCTTATGTTACAAGTTAAAGTGAATTGACGTATAATTACAAGTTTATTGTACGTATTGATAAGATTAGCGAGGATAGATATAACGTAGTTAAGCTATCTTTACGCATGTTTACAGCGTAGTTATAGATTAATGTGGCGTATTTAAAGGATTAAATCGAATAGGTATGAACGTAATCACAATGCATGTTTTAATCATATTAAGTAGCTCATTTTTAATATATATATATATATATATATATGTGGGTATGCTCAGTTCAACAAATATGGGGTTTGCTACGATATTTGCTACATACAGTTCCAATAACCGCCTATACCAATTGGGCTATTTTTGTCTTATGTAGAAGTTTTATAGAAGTTAAGCAAAAACTATCCGTACTTTATATTTTACATAATAATGCTATAATACATACGGCTAATTTTACATTATAGAACACCTATTGTAATGAATGATAAAGTACACAAAATTTCATTAATAGTTATAAAAAACATGGTTGGAAAGATTTATTAAATACATAAATATTGCAAGAAAAAAATGAAGGCAAAAAATGTTTTCCAATCAAACTGTCTTTTCCATCCTTTCGCGTAATTAATCGAAAACAGGTCTCATTAAGTTTTAAAGTTATAAAAGAAATATTTTTTAACTTTTGTAGAGTGACTGAAAGAAAAGAGTTATTTTATAAACCTTAGAGTATAAATAAGAAAGGGAAAGGTTAATCAAAATCATATACTCTAAAAATGCATCAGTTTGTTTACTAATTTAAATATATATGTTGATTCAGAGCTATTATTAAAACTTTCCAGGTTGAGTAATGCTNATCGATTGAAAACTTTAAATTTCGTTTAAGTTTTGCTTCACTTTTTAGTATTATTAATACAAGCTGATAATTGATAATGTTTAAAGGGCACCATGTAGAAATTTACAATGATACTTTCATCTGATCAAGGCCGAGTAAGATATCTGTCTTTTTTAAATGGAAAAATTATCATTTTAAATTTGGTTATCATTAAAAGTGACTTTCGGATTTAAACAACTGCGACGGTGCAAGAAATTGTCAGAATTCAGCATGTACTAAGTAAAGAAAACAAGTTACCTAAGTCTGACATCACAGCCCAAAACTTAAGACAGGGTATCATTATGAAAACCAGTTTTAAAACCCGGGTTTTACGAATGGGGTTAGACAGTTCTGTGGATATCAATATTTTTGTTATGAAATTGTTTTTCATATTCTTCATTTTCATTGAATTTCTTAAATCAAAATCTACACAAATGTTAAGAGTCCAAAAAGGAAACTCAAGAGTTTCGTTCTACGATACTCTTTTAAATTTCGGGCTCTGACATTGTTGAGTTTACGGGTACAGTCTCTTTAACAATTTATAAAAATGTTCATCTATCAAGTTGGCAGGGAGCGATACGTTGGCTGGAAAATATAAATAAACTTAAATCTTTCATCTAAAGAAGTATCATCAATGCATGTCAATGAAGATATTGAAATATTTCTGCAAAAAACAACATTAGAATCGTTTATTTTAGTAAATTACAGTTTAGTCCTGTGATAAATTGATACATTTTTAAAACCTTGGACCTATCTGATTTGGCAGAATTCATACAGTGATAACCAAAAAACTTCGGAATAAAAAGACGACTTTTCGACAAAAAAAAATACTTTAAATAGGCTAATGAGCATTGGACATCGCTGTTTTGTAGTGGGAAAGACCCATTTCAATTAAATGGTGATTTAATCAGTGACTAGTATTTGCTTTGTAACACCAACAAATTCACCTAAGTATTGTTATAAAGTCGTCTTCCTATTTCAGAGTTTTCTGGTTATCACTGTAGTTTAAAATATAAAAGGTCTAAGAGGTATAAAAGGTTGCAAAGGTATAAAGATTAGGAAAATAAGAGTCCATTTGTAAAATTTCCATTTAAAAAATGTCCTTTTTGTAAAATTTCCATGTATTAAATGATCATCTATAAAATGTCCATCTATAAAATGTCCATCTATAAAATGTCCATCTATAAAATTTCCATCTATAAAATGTCCATCTATAAAATGTCCATTTGTGAAATATCCATCTATAAAATGTCCATCTATAAAATGTCCATCTATAAAATTTCCATCTATGAAATGTCTTTTTATAAAATGACCATCTATAAAATGTCCATCTATAAAATGACCATCTATAAAATGTCCATCTATAAAATATCCATCTATAAAATGTCCATCTATAAAATGTCCATCTATGAAATGTCCATCTATGAAATGTCCATCTATAAAATGTCCATCTATAAAATGTCCAATCTATAAAATGTCCATCTATAAAATGTCCATCTATGAAATGTCCATCTATGAAATGTCCATCTATAAAATGTCCATTTGTGAAATATCCATCTATAAAATGTCCATCTATGAAATGTCCATCTATGAAATGTCCATCTATAAAGTGAACCATCTATAAAATGTCTCAACCCCCCAATATGTCGTCTTTATATTTAAAGAATCTGGTTAATATAGAATGGTGTGAGTATTGTAAATGAGGAGAACTATTTTGTTGTTCATTTTTCACGAGGAGACACTCTCACTGCATCTACTGTAAAGGTTGGTTAATGTATATATTACGTCAAGTTAAAGTAAATTGCACAAATGATACACATCTTAGATGTTTTACGCAAAAGTAAGAGATAAACATATCACGCACCTCTGCCCCTTTAGTAATAGTAAATTCAACCTATATAAAGCGTAAAGTCTGACCGCGTCAATCTTGTTGCACCGGCTAGTCCTGTCCATAGAGCTTGTTACAGTACAAACTGGGACTGGAAAGGTTGACCCGGCACGGAAATTCAAATGTACTACGGCTGCCCGTGAAATGTATTCGGTAACATACATAATATAATCTTCTCTCTCCAATAAGAGGAGTTATAATTTAAAACATATAAACATATAATATTACGTGTAATTTAATTTAGCTTAACGTGTTACTGCTGTTTTTTGCCAAAATAGCATTCGTTCGTCAATATTGAAAGGCGTATTTCGTTCGTTTAAACAAATTGATTTCGTTCGTAATCAGAACTATCGTTCAGTGAAATCGTCTGTTCAGTAAAATCGTTCGTTTAGTAAAAAACGATCATTTTTCCTAAAGGTTGTTTCAAAAATCGACCGTTAGATGGTTATCATTGATCATGTGGCCGCAGCGCCCGGCCCCCTAGTCTGTCCTAGCTGCAGCAATCGGCCTCCTAACCGCAGCGCTCGGCCCAGAAAATGTCTTGACCTAACTTAACCCTAAAATAATAAAAAATAAATTAATAATTTTGCTGAAATCATGTACAAAATTGATAGGAGGGGGGGGGCCAGGGGGTGGGGGTCCAAAAATCGTTTTCTAGGACAGACCCAATTCGTTTGTTCAGTAAAAAAACGATAGTTTTTTCAAGTTCGTTTGAGCGATTACAGATAATTTGTTTTAAAAAAATGATCGATTTTTATCGCTCTGAATGATCCTGACCGTTCCTCCAACGTTTTCGAACAATTTTGTGCGTTCACGAAAAAGATAAACTGTAAAACTAACTGTAACTATTGCTTTAAAGGTTTAATGTCCTCGCCTTTTCTACAGTTTTCTGGTTCTCACTTTATACATTTTCATATAAACCAAATATAGTGATACTTATATACCTAAATCCCTACCTAAATCTCTACCTTAATCCCTATCTAAATCCCTACCTATATTCTTACATAAATTGCTACCTAACTACTTACCTAAATTCTCACGTAAATTCTTAAATAAATTCTTACCCAAATTCCCACCTAAATTCCTACTTAAATCCCTCTCTTAATCTAAACCTAAATCCTTATTTTAATCCCTACCTAAATCCTTATCTTAATCCCTACCTAAATCTCTACATAAATATCTACCTAAATCCCTCTCTTAATCTATACCTAAATCCTTATTTTAATCCCTACCTAAATCTATACCTAAATTCCTACCTAAATCCATGCCTTAATCTATACCTAAATCCTTAACTAAATCTCTACATAAATCCTTACCTAAATCCCTCCCTTAAAAACCTACATCAAGAATTTCCATATCTTTGCTTTCCAAGTTCAACCAAACGCCAAACGTACCCATATCTATTAATCTAAATAGAATTTTCTTTATTTAGATTGATTACTTAAATCCCGACCACTTTGGTATCTATGAATGCCACGCTTCCAATATTCATGGCGAAGCTACCCAGCGACTTGAACTCATCCAGACTAAAATACCTATACCTGTGGTGAGTACTTTTTAGGGAATCTGATACTACATTATTGATTCACAACTGTGTACCTTTTACTCGATTCTCAGACTCACCAGGGCAAGATGCATTCGAGGCCGAATTTAAAGAATTTGAGCGGCGGCTTAAATTTAAGCCGCGGCTTAAATATGGTTGGTTCCGCTTAAAATTGTATTAAATGTTTCAAGATTTAAGCCGGCGCTGAATTAAAACCGGGTTTTGGCGGATTTAAGCCGCGGCTCAAATTCTTTAAATTCGGCCTCCGGTTTCTTAAATTTCAATTCAATTACGTGTTAGTCTTTAATTCAACTATCTTTAAACGTACGGACTTGTCTTTTCAATTTTTTCGTTTAAAAAGCATCGGCCGACAAAAAAAAAGTATAGAAGAGAAAATGTGAATAAAACATGTTTAATCGGTCCAATTGTGAAGGTCACAGTTCTCTGAACTGAATCAGCGTTGAATCAGCGGCGTATTAATTAATTTACAATTTACATTGACTGTATTGTAAATGCAATATCAAGAGATCCTCCACTTCTAGACTGACATGCCTGAATATCAACGCTATATCTCCTAAAAACCTTTCTTTGTTCAAAAGTAGAGAGTTAGATATCCATGTTTAAATATTGGAAAATTATTATTTTATGTTGTAAGGTATTGCCATCTTTGCATGTAGTGTTAATAATTTAGTAAGCTTAAAATTATAATCAAAAGTTCATTTAGTGGCCAAATTAGTTTAATGTTTAAATTAAGAATATTTAAGGATAGAATATTTTCATTAAAAAGTGAAATGAAGATGTTGGTTTGAGAGGGAGTCTAGTATAAATTATTTTTCTGATTAAATCTTTTGTTGAATTTTCTAAAAATAAAAATGAGTTTGCAGCTTTGCTTAATTAGATTCTTTTTCTTCTGGCTCTTTACCTTTTCTTCTTTATTCTTTTCTGTTCTCCCCTCTTATTAATAACTAGCTGTGGTGGCCGGCGTTGCCCATGGAATAAAAAAAAATTCAAGAATATTTTATAGATAAACCTACAAAAGTGTATTTTAATTCGTTCTCGTTGTAAAAATAGTAAATATTTGCCAAGAGAAAACCTTTTGCTTTTTCTTATATAGAATCATTTTTCAAGACAGTCTTCACCTTGAAGTGTCGCCTGAGCTTGTATAGCCCAGACATGTACATTGTACAATTTAGAATACATTTGTATATAGAATTTGTACAAGCACTTGAATTAAAACTTTAGTTTAAAGGAAGCAATGGAAAATTTCTCATCGAATTTTGCTTAAGAAGTGTAACCTTAGTCTTTTATCCAGTTCTATCAGAGAATTCGATAATTCGAACAGATTCGATTTTTTCGAATTTAAAGTGCACATTTTTTACTTCGCTGTTTTTAAAAAATTTATTTTCTTTTTTCGCTCATTTTATTCTATGTTTAGGCTCATTATGGTTCTGGTGTATCAGCTGTCAATGGTTCTCTTTATTTGTATCTTTTTATCCAGATAGCGGTTAGTTTAACATTTGCACTGTAATATGATGTACCTCTTATACTTAGCGATGGGCAATGTTTTTTAAAATGTTCAGAAAAATACAAAGAAAATTGTTTGGGAAAATTTCAAAAATAAATTTTGCATTTTTACAATTTTAGGAAAAGAATATGATTGTTTTTGAATTAAATAAAAACTATTGAAAACGAAACGATCGTTTGGAAAACGAAAAAATAATTGTATTCCTTTGTTGTAAACGATCGTTGGGTTTTCAATTCTAAAAAATCGGGTTTTGCTTTTTTAAAGCGATATTTTTTTTCTTCAATCAAAGTCGTGTTTAAAAAAGTGAAACGGCCTATCCCTTCTTAGTATTGTAAAATTTAAATTACCCTTCCTATTAAAATATTTTAATTGTATAATTTTTAAGTGAAGCTAAATCAAATTTCGCTGACATTTTTCTTTTTAGATTTTTCAATAAAACATTTGTTTAAACCTATCTCGGAAAATAATTTGAAATATGAATATTTTGAATCTTAGTTCTTTAAGACTTATAATATGATTTAACATACTGTGGTCAGCGTTTATATCAATACTATGAAGACGACTTTTCTATTTAACTTTTGATTTCTTACAAGCTTTTTTCAAATTACAAATTTACAAGTAAACGAAGAGAAGAAGTTAATTGACAGCTTCTCTTTCTTTCCCACCATAGTTTCAGTAGAAGTAAATATTTCCATTTACTGATAGAGCTGATTAAAGGATTCATAACTCTAATTGGATAATGAGATAGATAAAAAGATAGATGTTACCGCCATACTTTTTTTATTGGTTCAGAATAGACAACAAACACATGACTGAACCCTGATTGGATCAGGCGCTAATGGACTCGGCATACAGGAGTGTTCCATGTTTATATGTATCCGTGCTGTTTGAAAGCTTGGTAGAAATCAAAAATTGAATTTAAAAGTCATCTTCATTGTATTGATATATACAACGACGACCGATGTATCTAAAAACGTCATTAAAAAAGTGATGTAAAATATATTTTGTATATGTCCTTTGCACGTTTTGTACTTTTATGCTTATGTAAAGGCATTGTCAGCGTTAATTATTAATTAATTCTTTAAAATTATGTTGACAATCCCTTTTATTTTCTGTATCTTGTGAATCCAGTGAAATAAATTTGAGAAAGAAAATAAGTTTTTTGGTAGAATTTTTAAGGTGCTCTGCGATCCTTTTTTTGTACATTTACCGATAACAAAGAAATATGTTTTATTGAACTGTTAGGAAAAAAATACTTGTAAAAATCCATAAAATGCTAAAAAAAATAAGATTAATGGGAGTGTTAGCGAAAAATTAAAGGGGGTATAGGCTTACGTCGAAAAGTATTCGATAGTGATCGCTACCAATCTTACATCTATCTGTTGCGTCTAAGGAGAAAATGGTAAAACACGACTCATACCGAAGAATGTAGCGTCCATACAAATTCACAAAGTTGCAATTTTTTGACTCGGATCGTAAAAAATTGAATTTAATTCCAAACAAATCTTTCAGATATTACAACCTATAATCATCGAATTTAATTCGATACATTCGTATATAGTTGATACTTCAAAATATATTTTTTCTTATTTATATACAATGCACTTAAAATGACGATTGTTTTGTCTGCTAGGTGTCTCTCCTCGCGTGGAATCATGCAGAAACATCGAGAGCAGAAGCACATGGGGATGAAATGCGTTGAATAAAATTCGATTATTATAGATTGTAATATCTGAATTATTTGTTTCAGATAGATGTAAGATTTTTTTCGCCGTAAGCCTAAACCCCCTTTTATTTTTCGCGAACACGCCCTTTAAACATAAATTTAATCGCCTCAGTACAGCTAAAAACCATTTATCCCAGTGATTGTTAAAAATGCAGGATAATTATTCTTTTTCAAATTAAAAAATTAAAACTTATTGGACATGCATTTTTTATAATTTTTCTCCTTATATCCTTTTTATGTATTTTTCTAAATTGAGAGAAATTCAAGTGTAACGAATTTTAAGGATTTATCATCAAAAAGTGCATCATGGGAACCAGAGGGCTTAACGTTGCAATTATACGCAACACTGCAAAAATGCATTTTTCTGCAACAGATCCACCTTATTATCTATCTATCTATCTTTTCACCTTATTATCTATCTATCTATCTATCTATCTTTCTATCTCTTCACCTTATCATCTATCTATCTACCTTATTATCTATATATCTATCTATCTATCTATCTCTTCACCTTATCATCTATCTATCTACCTTATTATCTATCTATCTATCTAAGTAATCATGAATGATCTAAACCAATGATAAATAGCCCCATAATGGATTAAGGAAACTGAATGAATTGAGGTGTTGTAGAACCATGTATATAGAACCATGGTAAGAATTAACTACAGTTCATACTAGAAGGTTTATACAGTTATAGTATACATGTAGCTAAATATAATGGATTAAGGAAACTGAATGAATTAAGGTGTTGTAGAACCATGGATATAGAACCATGGTAAGAGTTAGCTACAGTTCATACTAGAAGGTTTATACAGTTATAGTATACATATATGTAGCTAAACAAAAAAAATACGAAAGGAACTGTAAGCGAAAATTCAAATGATCCTTCACGCAAACATAGCAATACCCGATATACTGTAACCGGTGTGGGTTCAATAGCTCGGAATATGGATACTTCCATTGATGTAACCCCCTCAGTTCTCATACGAACCCGGAGCTAAACTCAGATTGCAAGTAGTCAAACCTATAAACAGGACAACGTATTAACTCTTTTGTATATATCTATATCATACAGAAAGTAGGGCGGATGATAAGTAACCAAAGTGGAGAAATATTTGTCGTTAGAAAATGCCATCCCAGTAACAATACAAAGGTACATTTGAAAATAATAGATATCCAGGTTTTTGTTTATTTAAATTTTTTTCAAGGGTAACTAAAATTAACGCTTACAGTCCCTTTAAAGGGACTGTGAAGGAAAAATGAAAGGGGGTATAGGTGATTTCCGTCTGTATCACGTGACAACAATACTGCAATGGCATTGGCTGAAGTTCTGGTGACGTAATACGGACTATATGGACTATATGTAATAATATTATCAATTTTATCTATTAAAAATGCAAAATAAAAATTAAAAACCAGAGATTCTCAGGCTCCTGTGGGATATCGTCGTTTTCAGATTGGTTGCCTATTTGTTTAATAGTATCTGTTTAAACCTACTACTTTTATACAAAATTGCAAATATATGAATTTTTGTATAGATTTTATATCAATTTCATCCTAATCCCACTTTTTTTTCTTTTACAGTTCCTTTAAGATATGAATGAGGTTTATTTAATTTGATATTTTAAATGAGTTTTTTTTTGTGAACGCACAACCTTTATTAGAAGCCCTGTATACAATTTCTTCAGAAACGATTTCATTTTGATTTTTTAGCTTATTACAAAGCTTATTTTAGAAATCCAAGAAAAAAAAATTAAGATCCGCGGATGGGTAAATAGATACATGGATAGATATAAAGATAGATAGTTCGATATATAGATTAATATATAGACAAATGAATAAATAGATAGATAGATAGATAGATAGATAGATAATAGATAGATAGATAGATAGATAGATAGATAGATAGATAGATAGATAGATAGATAGATAGATAGATAGATAGATAGATAGATAGATAGATAGATAGAAATTTTGTATAAATCTTAAAAAACAAGATTTTGTTTTTTTTCTAAGTTTTATTTTCTGATTTTGTTTAATTTTTGTTTCTCACAGATTACAGGAAGGAAAGGGGTTAATTAGATAAATTAAGGTAATTAATTACTTAACTTACAAACATTGAAAAGAAAAATTTAGCCCAAATAATACTTTTTTGAATTTTTCAAGATTTTAAAGACTGCTATTTTCTCGCTGAGAAAAGATTAATGTGAATTAGGGATTTTGTCATAAATTCAAAGTACAAACATATTAATATTCGAAAATTTATTTAGTTTTTTAACAAATTTTTTCAGTGAGAACCAGAAGATCCTAGACTAGGAAGACGACTTTTAGGCATACGTTATGACTTTAAATATTATAATAACCCTGAGACACAGCAACTGTGTGGTGTAAACAGACCCATTTCAATGTATAAATGATTTAATAAGTTACTAGTAAAAATATATACTTTGTAACATAATAAAATGCCCCCCCCCCTTTGTTTACCTGTGGACGTGGTAGTGTAGTAAATGTCCTACTCCATAAACTGTTCTCATACTTGTTTCTATCCAGGTATAACACGGTCACGATCCCGCCAAACGCCAAACGCCAAACCAATGTCATATTCAGGTTAACAAATATAAGGATAGCTACGATATTTGCTGTAGTAGTAGACTAAATATTATCCCAAATATAGGGATAGCTAAGATATTTTCTAAAGTAGTAGCCTAGAGATTATCCCAAATATACGGATAGCTACGATATTTGCTGTAGTAGTAGCCTAGAGATTATACCAAATATAGGGATAGCTACGATATTTGCTATAGTGGTAGCCTATAGATTATCCCAATTATACGGATAGTTACGATATTTGCTATAGTGGTAGCCTAGAGATTATCCCAAATATAGGGATAGCTACGATATTTGCTATATTAGTAGCCTAGAGATTATCCCAAATATACGGATAGCTACGATATTTGCTATAGTAGTAGCCTAGAGATTATCCCAAATATACGGATAGCTACAATATTTGCTGTAGTAGTAGCCTAGAGATTTTCCCAAATTTCCAATTTCCACTGCTTGCGCCGCGAGCTGCACTGAATGCAAAGATACATTTGCGTTTGTTAACAATAAACACTCTGACATGCATAAATGAGTCGAGAATGAATTCATTAACAATGCAACTTCTTCCTCAAATTTTAGTTTAGAGCACATTTGTGTAGAGATTATATAATTAGTTTAGTTGTTGCTGTGTTTGTCTTTGTTGTAGTTATTCTTGTTATTGTTATTGTTGTTGTTGTTGTTGTTGTTTTTGTTGTTGTTGTTTTTGTTGTTGACATTGTTGGAGTTATAGTTGTAGTTGCTGTTGTTTTTGTTGTTGTTGTTGTTGTTGTTATTGTTAATAAATCTTGGTACGTGCAATTTGCTTCAGTTTGACATGTTGGCATTAGAATTCAATAAAATCGGGTTATAATATAGAAATACAAATACAAATACATGTCCTTTCTTCGCATCCAATTATATGAGACTTTAGAGACTACTTTATTGTAAAACTAGCTTGAGAACCCAGCTTTGCCTGGAGAACAGCACAATTTGTGGTTCTAACAAAAGAAGTTTGAGGCAAATTGGACATACAAACAAACAAACAGCAAAACAGAGATTTTATATAAATAGATACGGCTTTTATTTCATGTTCTGCTCCAGCTATTGCATGTAAACTATGGCACATTTACTTTTCTTCGCAGATTTTTACTTTTCATATGTGGATTTCAAAAATGATTAAAAACTGAAAAATCCTTTTATAAATGCATTCTTTGTGGTTAAACATGGTTTGATACATAGTGAAAAGTTCTCAACATCATATTGTTTCGGAAGTTTGGTTGACAGTTGACACTTCTAGAAAGTTTTATAATATTCTACTTTCCTCAAGGGCTTCAATCCTATTTATAAATAAATTTCTTGGACTTTGGTCACCCCGGACTAACCATGGTGAATCTCGAGATGTTTTCTTCTATATGAATTCAATCACATGTTGGTCTCACTTTGGGCCGTAGTAAATTTGAATACGAACAGGACCTGCCCAGTCTGCCAGATAACAGCGTGTACTGACCCGATCCTATGGTACAATACGTCGCCCTAACCAGACTAACATACGACAGGGGTCAATTTTCTTGGCATAGTCCCGTCAGAGGGCTAACTATAACAATCCCATGGCACGTTCAGACTTTTTACAGTATCCGGCCTAATCCTAGGCCTATTTGACCGACCCCACTGGCTTAGTCCACCATGGTCTATAATTAAACAATCTTTAAAATTACGGTGTTGTCTTTTCAAATGTTTTGTATTTAAAGCATAGACACAATAAGTCTAAAAGAGAAAAGACGAAAAAGATCATGTTAAGTAAATATAATTGTAATAAAAAGTAAGAGTTCTCTGGGAAAAAGACCGAACCGTTAAATCCCAAGTGTTTTGTATGTCTTCTCATACTTCTCGCTTTAAAAACAGTGCTATCAATATATATTCATCATTTATATTTGTCTACCGCAAAATTACATTGAACGATATAAAAGTTTACAATTGAATTCTAATACTTTTTTCTCTGGATATTGCATTTTATAATTGACAGGATTTGCCAAAAAACAGGTGCCATAAAGACTTTTACAATGAGCATAGTTTTGTAGAAACATAGGTGGGCGTCGACAATAATATGTTAGATTGGCTAGTTGGTCCGTTGGTCGGTTGGTTTGTTGATCAGTAGGTTCATTGGTTAGGCTTCTTAACTCTAACACAGAAGTTGCAAATAATCACCTTAACAGATATATTTCAAACCTGCAATAAAATGCAGGTACAGTAAAAATAAATGTCAATGTATAAATGTTATTGAATGTTTAATAAGATGTCTTACTATTTTGTCCTGTCAGGGTGATAAGGAGTAATTAGGGATCAGAGGGTTTGATGGAATAGTTTAAAACATTTGTAAATACTTCCGAAAATATAAACCTGGTTGTTTAAGTGGAATTTACAATGGATTTCAAAGGTTTTTTTTGTAGATTTCAGTATGGAGGTAGAGTGGGAGAAATTGTTTGGTTTGGATTTGGGGCTGGTAAAGACAACATTACATGGGGGGGGGGGGCAAGGGGGTTAAGAGATTGGTTTATGGTCAACAAGTTTAGTTATTCAGATGTGGTTCTCAGAAACGGAGTTTCTTGGTCTCAGTCTGGTGTTTTTCGTTTTCTTAAAATGTGGTATGATGACAGCACTGTAAGGCTTGATAGATTTTGGAACATTGCTTTAAAACTAACACTGGGTTCGCAGAACTTATGCAGTTTCTTTCGATTTGCTTTATTTGATATATCCTCTTAAGCCAATTTCTAAAGGGTGAACAGACACATCCCTAGTTTCTTCTTCTCATATTTCTAGGTTTAAAAACAGGTATGATCAAGGATGAGGGATATACCCTATTGTTCTGGAAAATTATTATTTTCGATTGAGTTTTTTTTTTGAAAAAGTGACTTGCGGAGCTCTTTTATGGGAACCAATAAAAAAATTGTCAGATTTAAACACTTGCAAACCTGTAAAACGAGGAAATCTTCCAATACATTGATCAGATAATGGGTTGAAGGCAAGGGACAACTAGTAGATCCATAATTACAGGGTACTGTTTGTGATAGGTATAATATCACTCTTTAAATTACCTGTGGCCGAATTTAAAGAATTTGAGCGACGGTTTAAATTTAAGCCGCGGCTTAAATATGGTTGGTTCCACTTAAAATTGTATCAAGTGTTTCAAGATTTAAGCCGGCGCTAAATTTAAACCGGGTTTTGGCGGATTTTGGCGGATTTATACCGCGGCACAAATTCTTTAAATTCCATCTCTGAACTATTAAATGAATTAATGAAACACAATAAGTCGGAAAATTATTCAATAAAAAACATGATTTTAACAAAATATTTATTTCAATGAATTTACACACTTAGGATGTAATTACATGATCATAAAGGCAAACCCAGTTAGTTTTAGGTGATTGAGTATCAAATTCTAAAAGATTGGAAGATTTTTCTCTCTAAAATTTGTACAGTCTGGGATTGCTGGAAGCAAGATAGTTATCACGTGTACAGTGTACACAGGCCCAAGCGTGATAAGTTTGGCGCATTTTTTTCAAAATGGGCGACTTATCACGTAGGCGTTTATTTACAAAAATTTGTTCACATTGAGCTAATAGGCATTTCTTTCATGAAATAGAATGGCGACGGTAAAACCACGAGGCTGAGATCAGTTCAACTTATTTTAAAAGGTAAAATAAGTCGAATAGTGCCTTAAATGCCCGGCTTTTCCAAAAAAGAAAGAAATGCCTTTACAAAATTTTGATGATGTAAAAATCACCACATTCAAACTTTAAATAGTTTGAAAAATATCAAATTTAAGTTGAATATCACAAATTTTATGCAGATTACAGTTTTTAATGTATATACATGTATAATAGAGGCCAGTGGTTCAAAAATATTTTGAGTCTTTGGCTAAAAATGGCGCGTTCAGTCATTTTTATGTTATTTAGTATTCTTGGCAATTTAGGCTTCTTGGCAAGAAGGATTAAATATTAATTGAAAGCAACAGTAAAAACAATACAGGCAGTATAAATTGCTTTTAAGTCCTCGGAGAACATTGTATAGAGCCAGACTGGTGTTAAGTAATGTGAAATTAAAGCACTGTATGATTTATGATTTTTTGGTCTGTAGGTTATTTTGAAAACTAAATATGAAAAAATATTTTAATTTTGTCATAATTATGAGTCTATGATACTTTTCCTGTTATCAAAATTCCAAAAAAAATCCGATTCGTTTTTTTGTCTTCGCGCTTAAATTGAAACTTAAACGGTTTCTGAAGAACTGAGTAAAATCGAAAAATGCCTCTTTAAAATTAATTATGCCTGAAAGACTATGAATGGATTGAACTATTGGGCCCAAACGGGCCAGGCTCCTCTCGGACGTTGGCCGATTTGAGACTTTGAAATGTTTGTACTAAGCAGACTTAAGGCCACTGAGATAACTATCAAAATTGATGTGACGTGTTTTGCCAAAAGTCTTTTTTGAGAATTCTTGTTTAATTTTTAACAGGATATGAGAAGTCATAGTTTTGATTTTTCATTGTTGATTTGTACAAAACCGTAGTTCTGAGAATCAGTTGTTCTGAGAATCAGCTTTTCTGAGAAGTTGTTCTGAGAATCAGCTGTTCTGAGAATCAGCTGTTCTGAGATTTAGTTGTTCTTAGATTCAGCTGTTCTGAGAATGAAAGGCAATTTTAATTTTCTAATTGCATAATTAATTGAGTTAATGATTCTCGTTGCAAATTTGTTGGTCCAGCTCTGCAAACTCTTCTAGCACCGAGGCAACATAGGACATGCGCTCTCTGACCGGGGCGGGGGCGCCACGGCGGGCCAGGTCAGCTAGCAGGAAGCTATTACTCTGGCGGTCTGTGGAGACATACGTCACGACATGGGTCTTATCCCCACCAACTATCAGCTTAGTGTGATCTTTGAAATAATTCTGGAGCTATTATCTTTCAAAGGCCCAGTCTCAGAAAGGAAATTATTCATTTAGTAATAATAAAAATGATTATGATGACAATGATAATAATAATAATGATGAATCACTCAAAAGTCAAAACGCACAAATGAAAGGCATAAATTGATTAATTAAAATACCTGTATTGTTCCGTTGGTAAGATGCATGATGATTGCTTTAGGAGTCCGAACCCACCGTTTTATATGAGGAATAGTTGCTGGTTGAACACGTGACAATCTATAAAAATTCAACATTCAAAAAAATTGTTAAAAATTTTGTAAATATTTTTACCAATTATTAATAAAGAACAAGAAATTAAACAAAATACGTTTTAATAAAAAATTCTGGTATTTTATAACTAAACTCAAATTTTTGGCGGAAAAATTATCAAAAATGTTCAATTTATCATTCATATTTGTGTCTTTTCTTTAAAAATGTATCATTGAAATGTAATGAACAACAAAACATAAAAAATTTTTTTCAAAATAAGTTTTACCTGCGGCCAGTTTCTCCTCCCTCTGTTAGGTTTTGATCCATGTACTGAGCAAAGTATCGGAGGAGGGTAAACTTCTCATGTAGTCCTGGAGGTACTTGATGAGAGTTCATTGTTGACATGCTCCCTCCCTCCCCAAACTGTATGTAACTAAACAGAAAGTCACATCAGAAATTTCTTTAAAATAATAGTTTGAAAGGGAAACCTTAAAGGGAGTGTTCGTCAAAAATGAAAAAGGGGTTGACGTCGAATTGAAGTTGAATTCGATACGATCGCTATAAATTAAAGTCTTTAATACAGTGAAAACCAGAAAACTGTGGAACAGGAAGACGACATTATAGCAATCCTCATGGGTTGTGTTGTTAAAAAGCAAGAAAGTTTTACTACTAACTTATCAAATCACTCGTTAAGTTGAATGGGTCTGTTTACATTTCACAAACGCTGTGTTTTGTTCATTTGACTATTAAAGTCTTAACCTAAGTCTAAATGTCGCCTTTCTAATAAAAAGTGTTCTGGTTTCAACTTTTAGAAACCTTAATTTTGTCAGGAGGGTACCAAAAAAGTTGTCAAGAAGACCTGTGTAATGTTAATAATTCTTTATGTCTCTCCCTCATTGGACCTTTCGTTTTTAACAAATCAAAAATTATGAAATTGTCTGTTTATTATTGTTTCTTTTATGAATACACTGGTTGCCAAAACAATGTGTTAACTGAAGACGACCCTACCTTCTATCTGCAGAGTAACTGATCCGTGTATTGTCATTAAACAGTACACCAATACATCTATCAGTCAGTTGGAATCCGAATCCATATTTATTGCTGTAATCTATCCATTTACTGATAAATACTGTTGTATCCTAAACAAACAAAAAACATTTTTAAAAAGTTTGTACTAAGGGACTGTGCACTAAACCAATAAAAGTTTATTAGGTACCGTCTCGGCACTTTCGGTATCATGTTGTACACTGTTCACTGAATAGACTCGCCCGGTCATACGCTTGGTTACTAGTACAGTACCCTAGTAGGTAGACATACGGCAGGGGTCCATTCATTAACGCATTAACGTAGATTCAACCCGCCTTAATTAAACTAATATGGGACCGTGCAGGCTCGAAATAAAAGACTTGTACAGTACTGTTAAATTTGGACTAATATTCATAAATACAATATTTTTATGATTTCAAGTAATGCTAACTTACACGGAATTGAAGGGTTAGTGGTTATCACAGTGCCCTTATCGTTTCATCAGAAGCTGGTTAAATTAACCTAATTGAGTCTACTCGGCTAGAATCAGCAGGGTTTTTATACTACAGTTCTAATTAAGGGTTTGATAACGTTTATTGGATAAATGAGCTGATTATTCCGCTCAAACTTTAGTTTTATAATCTTTATATATTTGCAACCTGATGTCGTAGACATTTGATATTAGAAAATATGAAATCAGCTAGTTTAAAATAACTAAGTTTAAGCGAGTTTTCCTACCTTGGTTGGTTTGAGTGATGAATCTGACCTACTCGGCATATTCTGCAGCGCGCCGGTCAGAGCTTCATACAAACTCAATGTATTTGTTTTTAACTAAAACAATTAGATAATTAGGTAAGTTAAAAATCCTCTAAAAAGAAAAAAGGTTTGAACAAAATTCATTAGCATTAGTGCTAGAAAAGGTTGGATTTTCTGAAGTAGTTCAACTAACCGTATCAAATTCTATTACTTCTTGCTATTCATTTAATCCAACCTCAGAAAGTAAAAGATAATTTAAAATTTAGTTTAAATCTTACTTTTGGTTTCGGTGTTTTAAATACATCTATTGGTCTGAGCTCCATAGGGTTATGATGGGTGGACAGGTTAGGGTTGGGTAGGGTTAAGGTATGTACGGAGCTGGTTAGATTGGATATGTCCATATGATGGTTGAGATAGGGTTCAGGAGAAAATGAAGGAGTTTGAGAGCATGCCGAGGGGGGGAGGGACCTTGGGAATAAACCGGAGGAAAAAAACGTATCCTGAAAAAAAAATATTTTTAAAATTTTTGTTCACAATAATTGAAAAAAATTAGGTAATATACAGACACAATCTAAGTAATCTTATGTGTATTCGATGTTGGTTATAGGCTTGAAACCCAACTTATTAATTGAACTGGGTCTGTCACTCTGTGCACCATTGCTGGGTTTCGTGTGTTCATTTGTCTAGCTTGAGTCTAACAGACTTCTCCCTATTCCACAGTTTTACAGGTTTTAATATATTTTTCGATGATTTTTTTAGTATAATGATTTTTTTTGCTGGAATACCCTGCACCGTGCATAGTTTTATGGAACACCCTGCACCGTACATAGTTTTCTGGAACACCCTGCACCGTACATAGTTTTCTGGAACACCCTGCACCGTACATAGTTTTCTGGAACACCCTGCACCGTAGTTTTCTGGAACACCCTGCACCGTACATAGTTTTCTGGAACACCCTGCACCGTACATAGTTTTCTGGAACACCCTGCACCGTACATAGTTTTATGAATCTTCGTATCCCTCTGATCTCTGTAACAGGAGAAAAAGTTGTAAATCCAGTTTTTGTGAATTCTATCTCGCCAAATTTTCCTCTGTATATTCGCCAACTCCCGAGCTCATTATTCTCAATTTGCGGACTGCAAAATATACTTCGCATGCATTTTTGCAATCCGACGGTGCACTTGAACTTTGTCATCAGTAACTTGGAATTGACATTTTGGTTAAATAAACTTATTATTTAATCATCATGATAAATAAGTAAATATTACTTTTTTATACATCACTTGTAATACCGTACATTGCAAAAATAAATGTATAAATTAATGTACAGCTAATGTACAGCCAATGTAGAGCTATATACTAATTATGTACACTGTACAGATAATATACAACTAATGTACAGCTATTGTGCAAACCTGAGGTATGGATGAAACACTAGGCCTGGATCTAGGATTATGGTGAAGAAGACGACGTATAAGTCCGGCAGCACTTGGAGATACACTTTCAGGTATACTGTATACATTCTCAGCAATACGGGTATACGTCTCCTGGGTAAAAAATTATAGATAAAAAGTTCAAATCAAAACTGGAAAAAAATATTTAATCCATCTGTTTTGGCAACCAGAGGCCGGATTTAAAGAATTTACACCATGTCGCTGATCCGCCATAAACCTGGTCCAATTGAGCGCCAAATCTCGAAACACTGAATACAATTTCAAGCGGAACCAACAATTATTTTAATTCGGCCTCTGATGTCTTAACTCTTTAAGCATAAAAACTATTAATTCTGCTAGATCTAACAGTTCAAGTTAATTAACTTCAAGACTTTAGGAAAGACTTTAATAATAGAGTTGGGAGTGGGACAAGATTTACTTCATTAAACGGAAAAATACTTGTCAATTGTAAGAACCGAAATCAAAATTTAAAAATTAAAATAATTGTCGTTTATTAAATAAAAAAATTACGACAAAGTTTCGCCTTTTAACGTTAGAAACAAAGTTTTCCCCGTGGACAATGAAAAAAATTAGAAAGAAAAAACATTTTGCAAAACTTCAAAAAATTATAAATTTGTTTTTACCTTGAGAGTTAATGTTTCGAAGGGAGGAGATCCGACTAATAAAGCGTACATAACACAGCCTAGTGTACATAAATAATATTATAATAAGGAGTACATAACACAGCCTAATGTACATAAATAATATAACAATAAGGAGTACATAACACAGCCTTGTGTACATAAATAATATTATAATAAAGCGTACATAACACAGCCTAGTGTACATAAATAATATTATAATAAAGCGTACATAACACAGCCTAGTGTACATAAATAATATTATAATAAAGCGTACATAACACAGACTAGTGTACATAAATAATATTATAATAA
>NW_019396311.1:185000-200083 GCF_000591075.1 Eurytemora carolleeae | reverse complement strand
CAGCGCTCGGCCCCCTAGCCCATCCTAGCCGCAGCGCTCGGCCCAGAAAGTGTCTTAACCTAACCCTAAATAATGCTAAATAAATACTAATTTGGTCATGTACAAAATTGATGGGGGGGGGGGGGGGCCTGGGGAGGGGTCCAAAAACCGTTCAGGACAGACCCTATTTTAATAAAGCGTACATAACACAGCCTAGTGTGCATAGATATTTTAATAAATCTTACATAACACAGCCTAGTGTACATAAATAATATTATAATAAAGCGTAATTAACACAGCCTAGAGTCCATGGCATACATTTTTTGATAGAGTTAATATTTTGATAACCGACTGAAAATTCAAGATTCAAATTTTAAAAACTGACTTTTTTAATAGATTCATATTTTGAAACCAATTTTTCAATTCAAAATCCTACTTTAAAAAATAACTGTCAAACTAAAATCACATATTCAACCCCGATCGCAAACTTGAAACCACATTTTAAAAACCACCAGACAACTAAAAATCAAATTTTGAAAACCGACCGTCAATTATAAATCACATTTTGAAAGCCAACTTCGAAAGAATATTTACCTAAAGCCCAGACATCAGCAGGAAATCCGTGTCCTTCCTTATTAAGCACCTCAGGAGATATGTAGTTTGGGGTTCCACAAATGGTCCTGAATATCCCAAAGTAAAATAAAAGTAGATTTCAAACATCCGTCAAGGTATTTTATGAATTTATCGAGTTTCCACCCAGTCGGCTAAAATTTCATTAAGCTTTACTAGAAGTTCATTAAAGATTAACTGAATAATTTCATCAAACGTAAAAAGAATTTCATCAAACTTAAAAAGAATTTCATCAAACTTAAAAAGAATTTCATCAAACTTTAATAGAACTCAATCAAAATTTAATAAAATTTAATCAAAAGTTACGGAATTTCATCAAAATTTAATAGAATTCAATCAAAATTTAATAGAATTTCAACAAACTTTGATAAAATTTCATCAAACTTTTAGAAATGACTTTTAAAATGTCAATTTTATGAACAGAACCAATAAAAGAGATAGCTACAAAAAAATTCTATGACTCGATAACTTACCCTTTCTTCTCCTGACCGACCCGTGTCGCGAGCCCGAAGTCACCGATCTTGACTCCCATAGATCCCGTCAGGAAGAGATTACCCAACTTCAAGTCACGGTGGATTATATTCTGGGAGTGGATATACTCGACACCAGACACTAGATAGATAGATAGATAGATAGATAGATAGATAGATACCTGTAAGGCTACTTATTGATATATTTTGTTATTGATCCCGACAATAATAACAGATTTAAGAAAATTCTTTTTTTTAAACTTTTTTAAAATAAAATTTTATCAATAAAAAATCAAGCAAAATAAAAGATCAAAAAAATCAATAAATCGCTTAAACAAACCATCAATTAATCAATCGATCAAACCACAAATTGATTAATTAAAAAGCCACAGGATAATCAATCAATCAACCAATGAATGCCTGCCTGCCTACCTAGTTCGTCCATGTAGTATCTCGTCTCTGGTTCGGTGACGACGTGTCTGCTCTTGAGGACATGGACGAGGGACTTCTTGGAGCAGTTCTCCAGAAGGATGTATATGTTATCCGAGTCCTCGAAATTTTTCATGAACTGAACTACATTCTTGTGCAATAAATTCCTAGAGAAAAATATTATTAATAATAATAATAATGTTACCTATGAAGCTCTATTTCTCTAGTAATTTTATCTTTATGATGAGGTTTGGTGATTCTAGATTTGTGAATAATTTTGCCAGCGTAGAGACTATTGTTGCTGAGATCTATCAGTTCATGTACACGCGCAAACCCACCCTAAAAAGATATATAAAAAGATTGACTGACAGATAGATAGAAAGATAGATAGATAGATAGATAGATAGATAGATAGATAGATAGATTGATAGGCAGTTGCCTGAAGAAGTTAAGTTAGGCCAAGACACTTTCTGGGCAAAGCGCTGCGGCTAGAATAGGCTAGGGGGCAGAGCGCCGCGGCTATGAGCAAGGGGGCTTGCATAATTGATAGATAGATTTATATGTAAACAAATTAATCAAAATTGAAGATTATAAAGATAGATAGATAAAAAATGTAAACAAATAAATAGACAGCTGTTAAATTCTGTACAGATTGATAAGCTATGTTATTACTATTCAGATTGGCTTTAGAGTATGAAATTAACTAGAGACGAGAGAGCTTTCTATAAAATTTTATATTTTAGTTCACAAATGTAAAAAGAAAATTATACTTTAAAACTTAGGAAAAGTCCTAATTTTTCTAAAACGCCAGTATATTTCTCTTCAGTATCAATCAAATCGAGAAAGATGAAAATTTATAATTTTCAAGTAAAATATTTCCCTCCCCCCCTGGGCGATTTTTGCCCCCACCTGGCCTTAAAAAAGCTATTATTCTATATCAAGTCTACTACATGTCCCCTGTTTAGCCCATTGTTGTCCCAATTCAAGGACTATATATTATAATGTATCACTCTGTATAGTTCTGTATTACTCTCTGAAGTCCTGAGTAGTCTCCTGAGACTAATCCCCTTTGTAGTCCACTGTAGTCCCAATTCAAGGACTAAATATTATAATGTATCCCTCTGTATGTTTCTGTATTACTCTCTGAAGTCCTGAGTAGTCTCCTAAAGACTATCATTAGTCCTCCGTCAACTTTATTCTCCCTTAATCCTCTCCTAATGTAATCTCTTCTCTGACCTTTATGGTAGTTGCGGGAAGACATGCCAAATAATGCATAATGCATAAAGCTATTATTGTTTATCAAAAAGGGGGGAGGAGGAGCTTTCACATATAAGGGAAAAACTAAGATAAAATTTAGAAATAAATGGCGCGCAGCGCCTGAAAATGTTCAACTACTTTTTAAGGGTGAAAACACCCATTTCAAGATGAGGGAAAGCATATTTTTTACCCACCACACCTGATTTTAACCATTGCTAATAAATCCCAGGGTGGGACAGGGCACCCCCTGGGATGCCCAGGGGGGGGGGACAGGACTACTGCCCTGCGCCTGCATAGGTAGAGATGATTTTAAAAATATCTATTTTGATTGCTAAGAAAATTGAATTAAACCATCATCATTATTAATTAAAAGAACTTTAGAACATCAATGAAATAAAAATCATATTAAAATACATCATTCACTTATTTAAAAGTGTTTCAATCTACATATACAAGCATCTTTACTATTTGAAAATTGTCTCAGGAATAACATTTTGATTTTAGACAAATATAACGAATTTTTATTTTTTAAGGCAAGGACGAAAAAAACGGTTCAGGTGTACTTTGTAAAATAAAGCACTACTATACACCTCATAAAATGCAGTAAAAGGGAGGGTTATTGGCGGGGAGAGGGGGGGNGTGGAATAGAGGGGACAGTTTAAGGAGGGTTGAGAGAGGTAGAGTCAAACTGCATATTTTAAGCATATTTCAAGAATATAACGTAGTAAATAGGTGTGAGTTGTCACATGACCTATATTGACCTATAGTCAGCTACTATAAGATATCAGCTAGAAATATATCTTCTATATAATAAAGCTCTTTGCTCTAATACATATTACATCTGCTAAATCAGCGCAGTGAATTAATAAGCACAATGTCGGCATACAAGAAAATATCTATTATCATCGATTTAGCAAAATGTGATCATGTCTTCATACGTATCTAATAATTTGTATATTGCAGTTAAGTGCTATATTTTTTTTAAAAGGAAAATGATTGCAAAGAAATAAATGTTTATATTTTTTTTTTAAATATGTAATATGTGCTGAAAAAATCTTTGAATTTTAGTTGTTCAAACAATTTTGACTTCTGAGGTATGTTAGCTATAACTGGCCAAACGGCTGGACCAAATTGGCTGAAATTTTATTCCACGGGCAACACCGGGCACTTCAGCTAGTGACCCATATTGACCTGAGGTCAGCTACATGACCTTTATGGACCTAGTCCTACAGTCAGCTTCTGTGAGCCCCCCCCCCCCTCCAAATATGCACAATTCGTTTACGCTTTGCACGCGTGAAGTTTTTCTCATCGGACCTCAATTTAACTAATTAAACTAGTGGAGGGGGGGAAGGGTGAAGACCCCCCGGGTATGAGCTACCCCCACTAGAAAATATATCTTATCTTTACTTGCATCCCCCCCCCTACCATGTTGTCTAGGTTCTTAAATATTCTTTTCTTGAACTCTTTCTCTCTTACTGATAAATCCCTTTTTTTACTTTTAAACTTCTTTCTTTTTCATGTTTTTTAAGTTTTTAAGTTTTTATGTTTTTTCCGTATTTCTCCTCTTTATCCGTATCTCTTTTTAATTTTTCCTCGTTGTTTTAAGACTTTTCCGTCATTTCTCTATATTTCTGCTCAGCTCTCAATGATAATTAAAATTGAATTAAGAAAATAAAATGTAACAATCGGATCTCTTAAAAATGACTGAAAACGTACGTGATATCAATTAAAATGCCGGAATCAAACAACTTAAACCCTTTAAAAATTCGGTAATGGTGAGAGGGCAGTAGAAAAAGTGTATATGTTAGTTCCACATTTATTGAAAATATATTTCGGTCTGGGTTGACCCTCGTCAGTTCTTGAGACCCTTAAGTAAGCAGATATCATCGTCGTTCTATTTTAACTCTTTGATTTATGACAATTTCTCACTTTTTAAAAAGACCCATGGTTAAATAAGATGGTAAAACAAACACATCTTTGTTATCTTTGCTCAAAGGTTTGAAAGTTAATCACTTAACATGTCTTACACCGTTCTTCAAAAAAATTGTAAAGTCATTTTGTAGTTTAATTTTGTTGTATTTATTATTGTCCATCCTGTGTATATCTCTAGATGCAGAAATGTACTAGTTCTGCACACATCTCCCCTATTTGCAAACAAATCTTTTGCAATTTTTTATATTTATATCATTCTGCAAATCTGATGGCTTAATTTTTTTTTTGGCCTGGCTTGTTTAGGTCTAATTCATAAACCATTAATTTTTTGATTTTTTTTCTATTAAAAAAAATGACACAAATCACGTTGTTATAGCAATATAAATATTAATTTTAAATACATGAATCCTAACCCCCCACCCTAACCGGTCCCTCCCCCTCCCTTCCCTCCAACTAATTCATTCATTCATAATTTCCTAGTTGCAACACCCTCTGTCTATTTTATTCAAATCTTAAACAGGTGAGATTCCATTCTTATCCGTCACATAAATCAATACTTAGAATGTAAATAAGGAAGAGGTGAACGTAGGGGATGGGGGGAGGAAGGAAGGTAGAAAAGGAGGGGTTGATGGTGGGGAGGGTAGGGGGAGGGGGAGTGAGAAGGGTATTTTTGACGTCCAACGATGGTTGCAAACATGTCAAAAACCCATAAAAATCAAAGTAAAAAAACAGTCCCAGAGGGGAGAGGTGGGTGATAATTCTTATAGAAAAAAAATGAAAAAAGTAAAAATTTTAAAGAGATAATCTAGTAGCTCATTTGAAGATCAAAATCATACGAATAATCTTTGTCCAAATGACTTTAGAAAAAAATAAGAATAGCAGAGAGAAATAAAAATACCTCTTGAATAAATAATCCAATTGAACAAAGAATTCCTCCAGGGGCTTTCTTAGAAATTTGTTTAGGGAACTCGAGGGCTTAAATTTTTTTTCTTTGCAGAGTGGGGGGCACAGCACTCTTCGGGTCGAAAAACCCCCTGGAAACCTATTAGATTTTACTGACCCGGGGAGGCTAGGCCCCCATAGCCCCCCCTCCTGGATACGCCTCTGAATTCCTCCCTTTGAATAACTCTTGAAAGTGAGAGAAGGTTTTGAAATTCAGCTTGAAATCTGAATACTTGTCCACAACAGGGGGGGAAGGTGGGGGGGTGGAAGGGGTTCACACAGGTCGGGCTCGCAAGCGCGAAGAGGAAGGGGGGGGGTGTAAATGGGTTGTAAGGATTAGTGCCGCTTCTTTCTAAACACTCTGCCAGTGGGCCCTGGAGTTCCAAAAGTTCTCAAACAAAAATATAAATCTTGGTGCAAAACACATGAAAATTCAGAGATCATAAAAAAGGCTAAAAATAATCAAAATTTGTTAGTGAAATCCAGGGCCCCAACTTGACCCATTTATAGGGGTTGGAGGGTGTTTGTTGCTCAAGAATCAAGATTTGAGAGTTCCAGGGCCCAATAATCAAGGATCGAAGGGATCCGGGCCCATATAATGATGAGTTGGGGTTTGCAGGGCTAAAAAATCAAGGATTTGAGAGTTCAGGGCCCGAAAATTAATGGTTTGAAGGTCCATGGCCAAAAATTCTAGGAATTCAGGGTCCATGGCCCAAAATATCAAGGGTTTGAGGGTCAAGGGCCCAAAATATCAAGGGTTTGAGGGTCCACAGTTAGAAAATGAAGAGGTTAAAGAGATCCCGGGGACCCAGTCCAAAGAATCCCCTGGCTGGCTCCTGATTGTTGAGATGATACCATGTAAAGTAAATAGACAAGTAAGCTGAGATCCAGGGTAGATTAATAGGATAGGGTCAGGGGGCACAGTTTAAGAAGATGAGAGGATATATGGGAGATCATACGAAATGGAAAAAATGGGGGGGGGATGGCACAAATAAAGAAGTTAAGATATTTAAAAGAGAAAGAAAGAAAGAATAAAAAAGGATTGAAAAGAAAGCAAACATTTAGATATTTGCAAGTTATTAGAAGACAAAGCGCTTTGTTCGTAACCCCATTTTATTCCTCCATACATTTTTAAAAAAATGTTTTGTCATGTAGAATATTGATGTTTGACTGTAAATTGAAGAAAAAAACGGAAAGATAGGCGAGACTCGTTGAACTGTGAAATATAACATGTTATTGATGAAGTTACATTACAAAGCAAATTGTTTTACTCGTAGCTTAAAAATAACACTTTAGTCGTAATTTAAAGCAAATGCATGTCGATTTCACAACGGCTTCCTTGAAACCTTTTATCTAAGGATAATAAGTGTTTAATTCTGGTAATTCTTTGTTTTCCTGCAGCAAAATGCTCAAGTTTTTAACATTATGAAGACAAATGTCTTATTTCAATTTTGATTAGAAAAAACGTTCAAGGGTGCCATTATTAATCGAACGTGACCCTTTAAAAATAAAGGGTCACTTTCTTCAAATTACGCCGACGGACGGACGGTCCCTTTAGGAGATAAAATTTTCCCGTATTACTTAGAAGATAAAAATCTGTAATCCACTTAATATCATACTAGCTTTATGTTATTGCTTTATAATTCTTAACTATTTGTATATATATAATATACATATATATATTTCTATCTATCTATTTATCCATCTATATATCTATTTAACTATCTATCTATCTATCTATCTATCTACCTACCTACCTACCAAGGTAGACAGGAAACGAAGTATTTTCTCAAGCCATGTCATGACTTGGATACTTGGATGAGGGGGGGGGGGAGAGATCAGGGGGGTATGTGTAAAGATATGATATAGCTTGATAGAGTTAATAAAAGAAATATGGAGATAAAAAACAAGTATACTTATATATGGGTAGAAATGTTTAAGGAGTGATATAAAAAAATAACAGAAAAGGGGTGCAGCAAAATAATTGGGGGAGGGGAGGGGGGTCAAATTTAATACAGGAAGGTTATTTAGAAAAACTTCACAGCTTAACCATGAAAAGAATAGAATAGAAGAGGGAATCTATAAAAAAAAACGTATTAAGGGCAAGAGTGGGGGGGGGAGAAAGAGGGGAGGGGAAGGGTAGGAGAAAAGGGGGTGTTGGGAAAGGGGAAGGGAAGGGTAGGAGAGAGAGGGGGGTGTTGGGAAAGGGGAAGGTGAAGTGAGATGAGTTTAATTAAATATTAAATGTTTTTGGTAAACTTCTTACATACTTTTACTCAACAATAGGATAATAGGTGGGAGGAGAGATAGATAGATAATTGGTTGATAAGCAGATAGATAGATAGATAGATAGTTGGTTCATAAACAGATAGATAGACAGATATACAGAGAGATAGATAGATAGATAGAAAGATAGATGCATAATATATAATTTTAGATAAATAATTTGAAAATATAGCTAGAAAGTTTAAAAACAAAAAAAAATAGCTAGACGATGTCTTAAGAAACACGAATTTAGAAACAAATAGATAGATAAAAGGATAGATATATAAATATATATCTAAGATAATTAGTTAAAATTCTTACCTTTCCTAGAAACCTTCCTCTTGCGTAGTTTTTACAATCATTGATATCTGTAATATATTTCGGGATATCATTCTCACTCTCACCAGACGTATTCAAACCATCCTAGATAATAATAATAATAATAAAAATAATAGTAATAACAATAATAATAATAATAATAATAATAATAATAATAATAATAATAACAATAATAATAATAATAATAATAATAACAATAACAATAACAATGACAATAACAATAACAATAATAATAATAGTAATAGTAATAGTAATAGTAATAGTAGTAGTAATAGTAATAGTAATAGTAATAGTAATAGTAATAGTAATAGTAATAGTAATAGTAATAGTAATAGTAATAGTAATAGTAATAGTAATAGTTAATAATAATAATAATAATAATAATATTAATAATAATAATAATAATAATAACTAAACTAGGTTAGCAGACAAAAGTACTCAATGAATCACAAAGCAAGAACTGTTAATATATTTATCTAACATATAATTGTTTATATATAGGTGAATAGATAAACAAATGTCACATGTAATATCAAATTACAAAATAAACAATTTAAACACACATGCTGGACCTTTTAGAGTTACACATATATCTGTAATTTGGAGCTACAAGCAGCGTATACCCTTTAAACCTTTGTCTTTAATAAGAGTTATAAAAAACTACTATTAGACTGCAGGGGAAGGTAGAATTTATGCAACATTGTGACCTCGTAGCTCCTCTAGTTTTAATTTTACGCAACAGTATGAAAAAGCTTATTTATTCGGTTAAAAATTAAATAAATTTTTTCCTTCTTAACAGCTCTTTAATAGAGGAGTTATGATTGGAAAAAAAAAAAAAATTTTTTACTTGTTATATAGATATTATAATTTAAAGAACTTTAGACCATGAATGTACACAATTATGAGTTACTGAGACTGTGAATCAAAAATACCATTAAACTTTTAACTACTTAAAAATCTAATTAAATATTAGAATAGAAGAGGGAATCTATAAAAAAAAACGTATTAAGGGCAGGAGTGGGGGGGGGAGAAAGAGGGGAGGGGAAGGGTAGGAGAAAAGGGGGTGTTGGGAAAGGGGAAGGGAAGGGTAGGAGAGAGAGGGGGGTGTTGTAACTACTTGAACTACATGAACTACTTGAACTACATGAACTACTTGAACTGCATGAACTACTTGAACATAGAAAATCCAAAAAATCTTTTTTCGATCTTCCTTCAAATGCAGGGAGAAATTTCAAATTGAAACATTTTTTCAATCTTCTTGCAAAAAAATCTTTTTCAAAAATTTGATTAAAAATCACAATTTACAAAGAATATTTAACCTGACTTGTTGTTTTAGCAACTTAACAAGGAGAGAAAAAAGATCAAGGGCAGGTTTGTTTTTAAAAGTTTGCAAGGGGTAAACTAAAGGTCAACAAAACATTGACCATGTTTTCTTTATTTTTCAATCATTATTGCAAAAACAAAGAGAAAGGAAAAGTGAAAAGCTCTCCGCCGGTCTCCGGGGTGAACAAATATTTTTTTAAAGAATTATGATTTTTTATTTTGACGCTAACCAGCTCTACTTTACTATAACAAATAGATTAGAAAACAAATTTGATATGTTAAAATATGGGATTTTATTGATTGCAGTTTGATCAAAACAGTTGTACGATTAAATTTATTCGTGCACTTGTGAATGTGATAAAAGGTTTAAATTCGGGGGGAGTTTTTCTGATGCATTTTTATGAATTTTTGTATAAATTTGACATCAATTTCTTAAGACAGGAACATCAGATGGAACTTTCATGGGTCGCGATCAAGAGCTGAAGGGATTAGCTTTCAGTCCATACCCCCTTTTATTTTTCCTTTACAGTCCTTTTCAATTTTACACAAAAAAAAAGTTTTTAATTAGATTTTTTTTAACTTTTAATGTAAATAACTTTTATGTTATGATGCAATTTTATCAAGGATATCCCAGTAAAAGCATTTTTTTTAATCTTAATCAAATCAAATGACTAAAGTCCAAAGTGCGAATATTAATAGCCTAGTTACAAGACTATGGCAGTGCTTGCCTAGGATGCTGCCAAAAAAAGGTTTTCATTGACATCTCATTCAAATAAAAACTGTTTTGTTTTTGAAAACGGGTGTCAATCGCTAAGTCCATGAAGATAATAGATAAATAAATAGATAGATAGATAGATAGATAGAGAAGTAGATAGATAGATAAATAGATAGATAGTTAGATAGATAGATAGAGAAGTAGATAGATAGAGAAGTAGATAGATAGATAATTAGATAGATAGTTAGATAGATAGGTAGAAAAGTGACGGACTAGAGAAATTCTAGTTTTTGCTCGTATATATCTTGACAAAGAACTCAACACAACACCCTAACCTTATATTTATAAACCTAGTAGTTACTTTATAGACCTAGTAGTTACTTTATAGACCTAGTAGTTACTTTAAAGACCTAGTAGTTACTTTATAGACCTAGTAGTTACATTATAGGCCTAGTAGTTACTTTATAGACCTAGTAGTTACTTTATAGACCTAGTAGTTACTTTATAGACCTAGTAGTTACTTTATAGACCTAGTGGTCACTTCATAGACCTAGTAGTTACTTTATAGACCTAGTAGTTACTTTATAGACCTAGTAGTTACTTTATAGACCTAGTAGTACCTTTATAGACCTAGTAGTACCTCTATTAGTACCTTTATAGACCTAGTAGTACCTTTATAGACCTAGTAGTACCTTTATAGACCTAGTAGTTACTTTATAAACCTAGTAACTTTATATATCTAGTAGTTACTCTATAGATCTAGCAGTAACTTTATAGACCTAGTAGTTCTTTTCTAGACCTAATAGTTACTTTATAGTACAGGGTGTCCCAAAAAACATGGGAATTCAGTGACCAATTCGATATCGTCGTTGTTAAAAATTAGCATTGTAATACCTAATTTCAAAAGCCATAATATAATCATGTCTGCTAGAGTTTCATTTATAAAAACGGTAAATGGCTGTAAAGATGTGTCAATAATGTATCCGCAAGATGAACAGTGAAGACGGACAAGTTTACTCTGTTTGTATACTGCATTTTTCTTGTTTTACTAAGTACAACCGTATGCAGTCAAAACATACAAACAAAATGTGAACATACAGAGCGTCCCATATCATTAGATTATCTCCAATCTTTAACGACAAAATAAACCCTTAATACTCGAAAAACTTATCATTTTCCGCAAGAAAATTCTTATATAAGCCTTATGTTATATTTCAAAATGATTAATTCTAACTAAATTTTCTGATTAGTCCCGAAAATCGTAATTTAGACCCGTTCTCGGTCTAATATGATGTGGGACACCCTGTAGCAGACGAAACTCACAGCTTTCTCAGTAGGTATCACTTTACTAAATCAAAGAATTATTTGAAAAGACGATATCGAATTCGTCACTGAATTCCCATGTTTATTGGGACACCCTGTATAAGCTATATATAAGTATAGCCCATAACTACTTAACTTAATAAATCTGGTTATTTTAAAGCCCTAACCCTAGCAACTATCAACTAGCTACTTCTTAGCTCTAAAACACCATCATTATTATAAACCTATGGATTTAAGGATTAACATCAAAATTTATTATCTCCAGAAAAAAACTTATTTATTCATTATCAGAGAAAAAATAACACAAAAAATCCTGGATAAAAATAGATACCATAACCGATAGATGGATAGATGGATAGATGTATGGATAGATAGATATCGAATTTAATCATTATTTATGAATAAATGAATGAATTAATGGTTGAAAAATAACATCTTTTTAACGTTTTATCAAGTTTGACTTGGTCAGCCTAAAAATAGGCATACCTGATTTTGGTATAAAATCAAAATCTTTCAACACTAACGATTAATTAAAAAATTTTAAAGAAAACTACGAAGGCTTTAAAAACATTTCCAACAAAATAAAAACGTGAATTCAAAAATATTAAAAACATCAACAGTAGATACATGATGGGTTTGTACTAACCCATAATTATGAAATATTTACAAAATTCTGGACATATGTTTTTACTTAAAAAAAAGGCTAAATAAAAAGGTGGTTTGCACCGAACCCCACCCTTCCACCCTTCAATTTTCCCTGTCAAAAGTTGGGAGTTTTTCATCACAATAAAAATTGTATTTTAGTAAATATAAGTAAATTCCAAAATACTGTTTCAACAAGACACAAATATCAAATCAATCTACTTATCTATTAAACCAGAATATATATACATATCTATATATATATATATATATATATATATCTACGATTACAATCTTTCCCACAATACCCGCATGTGCATACCCTCATTATATATTTTGAGGGATATTAACCCCAATAGTAGAATTAATTCTATTGCCCACTGAAACATTGTTTGTAATCAATGATATTAGAAAATAGGATATAAACTAAACAGTATTCAATCAGAATAAAAAGGATAGCATACACTCTAGTATGCCGAGTCCATTAGCATCTGATCCAATCAGGGTTCAGCCATGTGTTTGGTGTTTTATTTTGAACCAATAGAAATTGCATTGCGTTAACATTTATCCAATTAGAGATAAGTCCTTATATCGGCGCTATAACAGTAAATGGAAATATTTACTTCTACTGAAATTATGGTGCATATGTCAGTAATTAATGGCAATGAAAAGAATGAAATAAACAAGCAACCATAGATATTTAAAATAAGGATTATACCAGTAACCATTGATATTAAAAAGGATATATAACAATAACCAATTATATTGAAATGAAGGATAGATAACGAGAATCAATGATATTTTAAGGAAGGGGTAGCCAATGATGTTAATAAGAAAGATAGAAAAGTAACCAACTATATTAAAATAGAACAGTAACCAACTATATTAAAATAGAACAGTAACCAGCTTTATTAAAATAGAACAGTAACCAACTATATTAAAATTGAACAGTAACCAACTATATTAAAATAGAAAAGTAACCAACTATATTAAAATAGAACAGTAACCAACTATATTAAAATAGAACAGTAACCAACTATATTAAAATAGAACAGTAACCAACTATATTAAAATAGAACAGTAACCAGCTTTATTAAAATAGAACAGTAACCAACTATATTAAAATTGAACAGTAACCAACTATATTAAAATAGAAAAGTAACCAACTATATTAAAATTGAACAGTAACCAACTATATTAAAATAGAAAAGTAACCAACTATATTTAAATTGAACAGTAACCAACTATATTAAAATAGAACAGTAACCAACTATATTTAAAACAGGGGTGAACTCGTACTTTATTGCTAGACTATTGCAATGATTTTAATCTGAGAGAAAAATATTCATTTTTGAATAAATTAAGGAATGCTACCATTATTTTATCATTATCTTTTGAAAAAGAAAAAAAATTGAAAAAAGTTATTTTTCAAATAATTGTGAATAGATAATAAAATAACGTCCATTGTCTCTTTAAATTGAGGGTTATAGACGTACATATTACGTAGATAATCCCTTTAATTTTTATCCTCCGAATTTTTTTATCCTCCAAATATTCTTATCCTCCGATATTTTAATACTCCAAATATTTTAATCCTCCGAATATTTTAATCCTCCGATATTTTAATACTCCGAATATTTTTATCCTCCAAATATTTTTATCCTCCAAATATTCTTATCCTCCGATATTTTAATACTCCGAATGTTTTAATCCTCCGAATATTATAATCCTCCGAATATTTTAATCCTCCGAATATTATAATCCTCCGAATATTTTAATTCTCCGAATATTTTAATCCTCCGAATATTTAATCCTCCGAATATTTTAATACTCCAAATATTTGTATCCTCCGAATATTTTTATCCTCCGAATATTTTGTCCTCCGAATATTTTTATCCTCCGAATATTTTTATCCTCTGAAGATACCTTAACACCTCCGATACCGGAGTCTCTGGACAGGTTTTCTTGAATCCTCCCTGGGCTCCCAGATACACTCCCGCTCCCTTGCAGCAGAGCCCGCTCCTTGATCGATACAAGATCGGTGTGACGATCTTTCATCAGCGAGTCTATGTGGCGATCTTTGTACTTGAGGTCCGAATGTCGATCCTTGTATTCGGATCGATCCTTGGTGTACAACTGATCGTGGTATATGTTCCTAGCGTGACGATCCTTCATGCTGAACAGATTGTCGAGATCAAGCGGACCCATAGCAATCAATCTCAGGCAATTCTAAAGAAAAAAAATTATTTTTTTCAATAAAAAGACAGGATTTCAATTAAAACGGCGTTAAAGAAAACGACGAAAATAATGATTTTTATCTTTCATTAAAAAGTGCAATTTTGTATTTGCATAAAAACTTCTTTTTGCAGTATTTGCATCAGTTCTACTAAATTACTTATTACATTTATTGATATTAAAATATTTATCAAACTCATCAATTTCATCTTTTTTTCAAAATTATCACATTTAAAAATTTTCTATTTTTCTTAAATTGTAATCCTTTGCCCTTTTTTCTACTCTTTCACAAAAAGATTTACAGTTGTTACTATTATAAAAAAAAAAATTTTTAGCATGTATGTTTCTCTTTTTAAATGCTTAAATATTTTTTGTCGATCAAGAATATTTTTTAGCTTTCTCGTTTTGAAATATCTCAAATATTTTGTTTGTAAAATGTATCTCAACTTTTTTATCTATTTGATTATCTGTTTCTATGTTTCTCCACTTTTTTATTTACATAAAGATACGAGATTTCTCCACTTATGTTTATTTTCAATACCAAATTATCTATCTATTTATCCAACTATCTATCTAATTATCTAACTATCTATCTATTTATC